>NC_084627.1:19913523-20051023 GCF_033978795.1 Nerophis ophidion
GCCAATCAACCTATACCCAGGTGCATGTCTTTGGAAGTGGGAGGAAGCCGGAGTACCCGGAGGGAACCCACGCAGTCATGGGGAGAACATGCAAACTCCACACAGAAAGATCCCGAGCCCAGGATTGAACTCAGGACCATGAGGCACATGCACTAACCCCTGTCCCGCTGTGCTGATGTTTTTGATCATTTTAATTTAAAATGGTATAACTAACCGCATTTGTGTTATTTCTCAACATCTGCAGAAGTGTCGTAAATGGTGCCTTTGGACAATAACTCTATTTGGTGTTTATTTATTTTCATCACTTCATGGTTTTAAAGTAGCATTAGTATTTTGTGGCATTTTAACATTGTCTCTATACTCTTCTTCATGTCATGTCTTCAAGTGATAGAAAATGATTGACGTGTTCAAGCTGTTGGCAGCTTTTTTTGCAGATAAGCCGACCGTTTTTAGGTCGGTGTCTGACTGTCTTTCCTCGTTTTGGTATCAGAACTATCATTAGTCACCTGAAACCTAATAATCAGGTTAAAAATTAGAGGTAATAATAGACTCAGACTTGAACTTTATCAGCCTCTTTAGGTCGATAACATCAGCAGCTTTTTACCACCTGAAAACATTGCCAAAATCAGAGGTATAATGTCAAATCAGACTTAAGTCTGGAATATACTCTCGCGTCGTGTAGCTTGCGTAGGTGACCCCGACGTCCCCCTCCCACTGCGTAGCCAATGTGTGAACCCAAAAAGACCTAGGTTCGCGTCGCCGGCGACGCAGAACGCAGAGCTGTGATTGGTCAGTTTTTGCCAAATGCACATTTTGCTTAAAATGCACAAATTATCGTGTGAAAATTGTGTTTGGGCTAAAATAATTTGGTCTCATTCATTATCGACCGAAAAATTGGTTAATAAAATGGATAAAAACCTCTAACAGGTTTAAAACATGTTTAAAAAAATAGGCTGATAAAATCAACTATGAAAGTAAATTACAAATTTAAGACATTACTAAAAAGTCTAAAATAAAAAGTCTATCTCACCTTTTCTTTAAAAGCCAGTGCATAAAAATGTGTTTTAAGAGATGATTTAAAAGACTCCCCAGATATGACAGTTTTAATTTGTAGAATCAGAGTTCCGAGAGTTCCAAATTACGATACAAAAAAAAAGTTATATCATACGGAGGACTTTTTTATGTCCTACTACAATTTACTTCAGTTTAGTTCAATTTCAGTTTACTTCAAATATGCACACAATACAATATTATGTACATATTTCAAGTTGTTTCCTTATAGTTCATTAAAGCCGAAAAGGAGTAGAAATAAGCAGAGTTTATTTAATTTTCATCCTTTTCATACCATAACAATTTTATCCCATTTCCTTGTTCTCTGGAACAGAACAGTGAATAAATAAATAATAAATAATTAATATGCCACAGTAAGTAAACAAATATTAAATACATATTCTTTATCTAAAAAAAAAAAAAGGTTCTAAATGTTCATCATAATTGTGATTTTTTTGTACTTTGTGAACACTTGTAGTTTGAACAGTCTCGTAAACTGAATCATATTGGTGCTTTGTTGGATTTCTATGGTTAATCCATTCCATAATTTAAATCCACATACGGTTAAGATAAAGGTTTTAAGTGTTGTACATGCATACACATGTTTTAAGTTAGATTTCCCTCTGTATTTTCCACTCTGTTGAGATAAATTTTTGTACATTATTGGGTAGCAGTTTATAGTTTGCTTTGTACATCATTTTAGCTGTGTGCAAATGCATCAAATCATTGAATTTCAAAAATTGTGATTCAATAAATAAAGGGTATGTATTTACTCTATATCCAACATTATGTATTATTCTAATTGATCTTTTTTGTAACACCGTTGTAGTTTTTTCCCCATATTTCTACACAATAACTCAGATATGGTAACACTAGCGAGCAGTAGAGAATATGGAGTAATTTTTGGTCCAGAACATATTTAGCTTTTTTCATTATTGATGTGTTTTTTGCTACTTTACGTTATATATTTTTACATGACATTTCCAATTCATTTTATCATCTATTATTACACCTAAAAATATGTTTTCTTTTATCCTTTCAATATCAATTTCTGTTGGACTTTCCCATCTCCTGTTACCAAATAGCATTATTTTAGTACTACTGAGATTCAAAGACAGACTGTTTTTGTGAAACCATCTTTTTAATATGTTAATTTCTTCTGCTATTATTTGTATCATTTTCTGTGTGTTCTCTCCTGAACAAAACAGTTGTGTCATCCGCCTCCGCTTGGGATGGTTTCCTGCTGGTTCCGCTGTGAACGGGACTCTCGCGACTGTGTTGGATCCATTATGGATTGAACTTTCACAGTATCATGTTAGACCCGCTCGACATCCATTGCTTTCCTCCTCTCCAAGGTTCTCATAGTCATCATTGTCACCGACGTCCCACTGGGTCATTATTGTCACCTATATCCCACTGGGTGTGAGTTTTCCTTGCCCTTATGTGGGCCTACCGAGGATGTCGTAGTGGTTTGTGCAGCCCTTTGAGACACTAGTGATATAGGGCTATATAAGTAAACATTGATTGATTGATTGATCTGCAAATAGTAACTTTAAATCCTTTGTAACTTTACAAATGCCGTTTACATAGAGGGGGAACAATTTTGGTACAATCCCTGAGGTACGCCTCTGTCATGTCTGTTTGATCATGTTTTTGTTTGGCCAAGTGCTGTTTGTTTTTTGGACTCTTTTTAGTTCCTGGTTGAGCACTCTTGCTTGTTTTGTTTCCATGACTACTCATTAGTTTCACCTGTTTCCCGTTTTGCACTCGCGCACCTGTCACTAATCAGGTCGGTATTATTTAAGCGTGCAGTTGCCAGACAGTCGCCCTGGTGACATTACCTCCTTGACACCCATGCTAACTGATATCCTTACTACTCATGCTATTGTCATGCTGCCATAGTTTTCTTGCCGCTCGTTTCTTGCCACGTGAGTTTTGTGTATTCTTGTCACAGTAAGTGTTTATTTGTTTCATGTTCATAGTTTTTTGCCCAAGTGTTAGTTTTTGTTTCATTTGTCAAGTGTGTTCTCCGCCTTTGTGCGCGCCTTTAGTTTTGTACCTTTTGTCAGAGTTCAAATAAAATCATGTATTTACCTCCAAGCCATGTCCGATCCAACTTTACTTGCACCTCTGGAAAACAAACACCCCAAAGTCCACGTGTTGACAGCCACAAGATATTTTCAGCTCTGGAAACATGTGTTCCCCTATCTTCATGAATTGCTTCCCGGTGGCAGAGGGGTTAGTGCGTCTGCCTCACAATACGAAGGTCCTGCAGTCCTGGGTTCGAATCCAGGCTCGGGCTCTTTCTGTGTGGAGTTTGCATGTTCTCCCCGTGAATGCGTGGGTTCCCTCCGGGTACTCCGGCTTCCTCCCACTTCCAAAAACATGCACCTGGGGATAGGTTGATTGGCAACACTAAATTGGCCCTAGTGTGTGAATGTGAGTGTGAATGTTGTCTGTCTATCTGTGTTGGCCCTGCGATGAGGTGGCGACTTGTCCAGGGTGTAAACCGCCTTCCGCCCGATTGTAGCTGAGATAGGCGCCAGCGCCCCCCGCAATCCCAAAAAAGGTAATAAACGGTAGAAAATGGATGGATGGATGGATGGTTAGGTAGCTTCTAACCCAGTTCAAGAGCAACCCTCTGATTCCATACCTTTCTAATTTGTTTATTAATATATTATGATTGATTGTGTCAAATGCTTTTTTTAAATCCATAAACACTGCAGCAGCATTTATTGCATTAGGGATCTCTTCCGTTATTTGGATTAATGCCATCGCATGGCAATAGAACTTTCAGGCTACATGTATATAAAAAATGTACTGTTATGTCCCACTTATGTCCTCATATTTCATCACATACATCTCAGAGGGATCACAATGGCAGCAGAACTGCAAAACTGGCAGGTATATTTTTGTAAATACCCTTTTTGTAATTATTTGTATTTGGTGCCAGAGTTCTATAAGGATTATTGCTGTATCCACACGAAGCAGCTCATTTATTGGCATATGTTCCCATATATTTTATAATGATGATATAATAAGTCTAAACAGTGTATTATATTCAATGATCTTTTCAGGTCATCCTCACAGTCGTATGATTTGTGTGCTGCCCCCACCTGCTGGATAGAAATAGACCATGTTTTTGTTATTCAACAAACTGGCGACGGGCCCATTTTTGAGTTTTCAGTGTTCCCACCCACGCACACTTTTCTCCTGCGCCCACTTTGACCACAGCACAACAACTGCAGCACCGACCTAATGAATAAAATACACACTGCTAATTATCGGCAGCCCTGTTTGGACGTTCTGTATAACGGCAACATTTAATGGGAACATTATGCCGGCCAGATCACACCACTGTGCAGGGAGAGGCTGTGAACTTAAGAGCTGTGTGCTGTCCTTTACTCCATGTTTATGGTTTATGGCTTTTTATAACACACGCAGATGGATGGAGCAGCGCGGGCCCACAGGCACACGGAAATATCATCACGGGCCTTCTCCATTGCTAATTGGTGCCTTGGCGGTGGTGGCACCATCTCTGCCAGAGCAGGAAATATATATTTTTCTATTGTGTTCTATGTAATGTGGGAGTTTATTACACTGTAAAGACACACAACTGAAAACTCTAATACCAATTCAGAATTTCCACTAAAAGCTACACAACAATCTGTAATCAAACCAGTGTCAGCAAATCTTGCGAGACTAATCAGCACTTGTTTTATCTTTAGGGGTGTCAGGTCGTTTTGATCATGTCTCATTTGGCTTTGTTCTGTTGACTTTTGGACTCGTTAAGTTCCTCTTTTTTTTTCACTTCCTTGTTTTGTCGCCATGGTTACTCATTGTGTCCACCTGTCTCTGATTAGTGCTCGCCCCGCTCACCTGCTTCCCGAGCACTAATCAGAGGCAATATTTAAGCTCGTCTTTGCCAGTCAGTCGCTGGCGTCATTGTATTCTTTTCATGCTCTGTCCTTGCTAGTTTTTCATGCCAAAGTCCATGCTGCTCTTGTCAAGCCACAGTAAGTGTTTTTTGTTTCATGTTCAAAGTTTAGTCTTAGTGTTAGTTTTGTTTCCTTCGTCAAGTTGTGCTTTCGCCTTGTGCTCCATTTTGTTTTCACCTTTTCTGAGTTACAGATTAAATCATGTTTATACCTGCACGCCATGTCCCAAGTAGCTTTCCTGGGAGAACGACCCCGCAGCAAGCTGCGACCTCCCCATCGTGACAAGGGGTTGTACGGGTGCTTAAAAACCTTGAAAATGCTTGGATTTCAATGTTGTGTTTTCAAGGTTTGAAAAATGCTTGAATTTTGGGTGAAGTGCTTGGAATGTTCATCATATTTCTTGGCAGTCTGACTCAAAAGGCTAGTTATAAAATCAATCAATCAATCAATCAATCAATCAATCAATCACTCAATCAATCAATCAATGTTTACTTATATAGCCCTAAATCACTAGTGTCTCAAAGGGCTGCACAAACCACAACACAAAACACTGCGACATCCTCGGTAGGCCCACATAAGGGCAAGGAAAACTCACACCCAGTGGGACGTCGGTGACAATGATGACTATGAGAACCTTGGAGAGGACGAAAGCAATGGATGTCGAGCGGGTCTAACATGATACTGTGAAAGTTCAATCCATAGTGGATCCATTGCTTTCCTCCTCTCCAAGGTTCTCATAGTCATCATTGTCACCGACGTCCCACTGGGTGTGAGTTTTCCTTGCCCTTATGTGGGCCTACCGAGGATGTCGTAATGGTTTGTGCAGCCCTTTGAGACACTAGTGATTTAGGGCTATATAAGTAAACATTGATTGATTGATTGATTGATCCAACACAGCCGCGAGAGTCCAGTCCAAAGCGGATCCAACACAGCATCGAGAGTCCCGTTCACAGCGGAGCCAGCAGGAAACCATCCCAAGCGGAGGCGGATCAGCAGCACAGAGATGTCCCCAGCCGATACACAGACAAGCGGTCCATCCTGGGTCTCAACTCTGGACGAGGGGTCCATCCTGGGTCCCGACCCTGGACAGCCAGTACGTCATCCGTGGCCATCGGATCGGACCGGACCCCCTCCACAAGGGAGAGTGGGACATAGGAGAAAAAGAAAAGAAACGGCAGATCAACTGGTCTAAAAAGGGAGTTTATTTAAAGGCTAGAGTATACAAATGAGTTTTAAGATGAGACTTAAATGCTTCTACTGAGGTGGCATCTCGAACTGTTACCGGGAGGGCATTCCAGAGTACCGGAGCCCGAAATGAAAACGCTCTATAGCCCGCAGACTTTTTTTGGGCTTTGGAAAAAAAATTAAATAAGTTTCCTTAAAAATTAAAGCTACACGCTTGATCTGTTGGCTTTGCACAAGCCCTTACATTAGGTTGTTGTCATATATATACACGGCTCTGTGTCGCCCCCAAGAGGACAGTGGTGCATCTGTCCATCATGCCGGGAGGTTGTCGTTTTAATGAACATTGGATGGAAAATTACAATTACAAACTTGGGATAAAATGTGGACCAAATCCACGTGTCGACTGCTGCAAAGTATGCAAAAAGGAAATCCAGCTTTTCGCAATGGGAGAGTTGGCTCTCTCAAGTCATATGAAAGGTAAACCACAGAGATTACTAGCCCTACAAGTTAATTAACGTTAGCTAAAGTTTTGTTTTCTAACCTTTTGGTACACGCTAGACCTAAACTGTGAGATCAGCACTAGATTACATGTTATTTACGGACAGTTATTACGAGCTAGGAAAGGAAAAAATGAGCATTTGTCAATGATAAATTATAATGTTAAAAACTTCCCTCAACTAAAAAATGATTTGTTACCATAGCTACAGTTATAAGGCAAGATATGCTAGATGAAAGGTGACCGAGGTGTTGTGAAACAAAATATTTTCCTTTAATTTATTATCATTATATTAATGAGGAACCGTTTTGTCAATAAAGGAGTGAAATTGACATTTTCAGAGTGCATGTATTTATATCACATTATGCAGTTTACAAGCACAAATATGATGTGAATCAATCCATGCTGTTCAATATCATTGAGCGCTGTAAGTAAGAAAAATAACGAAAAGTTTGTAAAACAACACAAATGGAGACATGTTTGCAAACACCGACGACATTGAATAGTCTACAGAAACACTGTTTCATTTTTTATGCTCCATTCAATTAATGATAACTGCTGGTCCAATTTTAGGCTTAGGTTTTAGCAGATTTTCGGTATTTTTCCTACAGACAGCATTTGGTGACCACAAACAACAAGGCTATGGATTGATTCACACTAGTGAACTTTTGAACAATACTGGAAAAACTGGAAAATTTATCTCTGAAAATTCTTAAAGTGCTTGAATTTGGCCATGGAAAAGGTGTGTGAACCCTCTATCTTACTAAAGGCCGTAAAAAATGTAAGAAAAAACATGCCGCAATTATCAGACAAATGTTAATTTTTATTTATTGTGAGTATTTTGTGATTAAAATGTTATGGGGGATTTTTTTTGCTTTCATAGTTGAATGTTTTGTATGGCCAAAAATCGCCCACATACCATAAATTTCCCACACATGAGCTAAAGTATTGACTCCAAAAGTATGTTTTAACTTTTTCTGTGCCATGTTTTTTGCCAGTGAAGACAAAGAGGAAAAATAAATTAAAGTCATTGCAAAATATTGGTTACATCTGGGTCGCATGCTTCCGAGCAGCAGGAACTCTGGAGGCAACGTGCAGGTAAGAAAGTCCTTTATAGTCCATAAATCAGTCAACCTACAAACAAAACAAAACAAAGCATGCCGATAGCACAGGGAGCTAAGGCCTAAACTTAGCACAGGAATTAAAAGTATGAGTGACAAACGTTAAAGTTTCACGAAGCAAACAAGACAGCCAGACCGAGTGTGGTGAAGCGCAGGAATAAATAACTCTCTGATTAGTGCCTGGGAGCAGGTGAGTGTCCCGAACACTAATCGGAGCCACGTGAAATTAATCAGCACCCATGACAACCAAGAAACACAAACCAAGTGGTGCTGAAACAGAACCAAGGGAGTCTTAAATTCAAAACATGATCAACTGGATCAAAACATGATCCGGTAAACGGATCACCACAATAATTACACATTTCTCCATCCTGGCTGCTCAGTACAATTGTGAGAAGCAACTCCCTTCACGAGCACCCCTACTCTAAAAAATGATTAGCACATAAATCAATCAATCAATCAATGTTTACTTATATAGCCCTAAATCAGTAGTGTCTCAAAGGCCTGCACAAACCACTACGACATCCTCGGTAGGCCCACATAAGGGCAAGGAAAACTCACACCCAGTGGGATGTCGGTGACAATGATGACTATGAGAACCTTGGAGAGGAGGAAAGCAATGGATGTCGAGCGGGTCTAACATGATACTGTGAAAGTTCAATCCATAATGGATCCAACACAGTCGCGAGAGTCCAGTCCAAAGCGGATCCAACACAGCAGCGAGAGTCCCGTTCACAGTGGAGCCAGCAAGAAACCATCCCAAGCGGAGGCGGATCAGCAGCGTAGAGATGTCCCCAGCCAATACACAGGCAAGCAGTACATGACCACCGGATCGGACCGGACCCCCTCCACAAGGGAGAGTGGGACATAGGAGAAAAAGAAAAGAAACGGCGGATCAACTGGTCTAAAAAGGGAGTCTATTTAAAGGCTAGAGTATACAAATGAGTTTTAAGGTGAGACTTAAATGCTTCTACTGTGGTGGCATCTCGAACTTTTACCGGGAGGGCATTCCAGAGTACTGGGGCCCGAAATGAAAACGCTCTATAGCCCGCAGACTTTTTTTGGGCTTTGGGAATCACTAATAAGCCGGAGTCCTTTGAACGCAGATTTCTTGCCGGGACATATGGTACAATACAATCGGCAAGATAGGATGGAGCTAGACCGTGTAGTATTTTATACGTAAGTAGTAAAACCTTAAAGTCACATCTTAAGTGCACAGGAAGCCAGTGCAGGTGAGCCAGTACAGGCGTAATGTGATCAAACTTTCTTGTTCTTGTCAAAAGTCTAGCAGCCGCATTTTGTACCAACTGTAATCTTTTAATGCTAGACATGGGGAGACCCGAAAATAATACGTTACAGTAATCGAGACGAGACGTAACAAACGCATGGATAATGATCTCGGCGTCTTTAGTGGACAAAATGGAGCGAATTTTAGCGATATTACGGAGATGAAAGAAGGCTGTTTTAGTAACGCTTTTAATGTGTGACTCAAAGGAGAGAGTTGGGTCGAAGATAATACCCAGATTTTTTACAGAGTCACCTTGTTTTATTATTTGGTTGTCAAATGTTAAAGTTGTATTATTAAATAGAGGTCGGTGTCTAGCAGGACCGATAATCAGCATTTCCGTTTTTTTGGCATTAAGTTGCAAAAAGTTAGCGGACATCCATTGTTTAATTTCATTAAGACACGCCTCCAGCTGACTACAATCCGGCGTGTTGGTCAGCTTTAGGGGCATGTAGAGTTGGGTGTCATCAGCATAACAGTGAAAGCTAACACCGTATTTGCGTATGATGTCACCTAGCGGCAGCATGTAGATGCTGAAGAGTGCAGGGCCAAGGACCGAACCCTGGGGAACTCCACACGTTACCTTAACGTAGTCCGAGGTCACATTGTTATGGGAGACACACTGCATCCTAATTGTAACATAAGAGTTAAACCAAGACAGGGCTAAGTCAGACATACCAATTCGTGTTTTGATATGTTCTAATAAAATATTATGATCGACGGTATCGAAAGCAGCGCTAAGATCGAGGAGCAGCAACACAGATGACGCATCAGAATCCATCGTTAGCAATACATCATTAGTCATTTTTGCGAGGGCTGTCTCCGTAGAGTGATTTGCCCTGAAACCGGATTGAAAGGTTTCATATAGATTGTTAGATGCTAAGTGTTCATTAAACTGCTCCGCAACAATTTTTTCGAGGATTTTTGAAATAAAGGGAAGGTGGTTTACCATGAGGTCAGGATCGAGGTTAGATCTTTTAAGAAGAGGATGAATAACCGCTTTTTTGAATGCTAGGGGAACAGTGCCCGAGGAAAGTGATACGTTTATAATATTTAGCACTGATGGACCTAATAATACAAAGAGCTCCTTGATCAGTTTCCCAGGAAGAGGGTCAAGTAAACATGTTGTTTGTTTTATTCCATTTACACGTTGTAACAATTCCTCTAATGTTATTTCCTCAAAACGAGAGAAACTATTTTGGAGGGCAGTATCCGCCGTATATACCATCGTATCAGTGTTAATAGAACCCAGTTGTAGCTGGGACGCATTGTCTTTAATCTCCTTTCTAATGACTTCAATTTTCTTACTAAAGAATTGCATAAAGTCATCAGCTGAGTGGGTGGAGCTACTGGAAGGGGTCCCTTGTTGGGTTAGCGATGCTACCGTACTAAACAAAAATTTAGGATCGTTTTTATTACGGTGGATGAGATTTGAGTAATATTTAGTTTTAGCTAAGGTAAGCATGCGTTTATAAGTTATTAAACTATCACTCCATGCTTGATGGTGCACCTCAAGTTTAGTCGTGCGCCATTTGCGTTCCAGCTTTCTACATAATTATTTCTGAGCTCTAGTTTCTTCTGTAAACCACGGGGTACGCTTTTTTGGAGCCTTTTTTAACTTTAGCGGTGCTATGTTATCAATGGTTTCGCGCAGGGCGTCGTTAAAGTTGTTAGTGAGGTTATCAATAGAGCCCACATACTTTGGGAATGGTGCCATTACCGAGGGCAGTAGGTCAGCAAGAGTTGTCATTGTGGCCGTATTAATGTTGCGGCTGCTATAGCAGTTATTATTATTATTAGTTTGACGAACATGCGTCTGAACCTCGAATTTTATAAGGTAATGATCGGACAATACTTTAGTATACGGGAGTATCGTAATTTTGGAAACGGTGATACCCCTGACAAGCACTAGGTATATCGTATTACCGTTGCGATGCGTGGGTTCATTTATTATTTGTGTGAGACCACAGCTATCAATTATAGTCTGGAGCGCTACGCACGGTGGTTCCGATGGGGTATTCATATGGATATTAAAGTCCCCCATTATGATTATATTATCGGCGTGTGTCACTACATCAGCAACGAACTCTGAGAATTCATTGATAAAGTCCAAATAGGGCCCTGGGGGGCGGGAGATAACAGCCAGGTGTAGAGGCAGCGGTGTGACAGACCTCATAGTAAGCACCTCAAACGATTTATATTTATTATTTATGTTAGGACTAAGGTTAACGTTTTCGTTGTATATTAGTGCGACCCCCCCCCCCCCCCCACCCCTTTTAAGAGGACGGGCAATATGCGCATGTGTAATGTTAGGAGGACATGCCTTATTTAGCGCAAAAAAGTAGTTTGGTTTAAGCCAGGTTTCGCTGAGACCGATGACGTTAAGATTGTTGTCTCTGATGATATCATTAAGTAACAACGTTTTGGGAGACAATGATCTTATGTTTAAAAAACCCATATTATAGGTAGTGGGCTGTTTTAGGGAATTTTTGATCAAATTATCCGTAGTAGCAATATTAATAATGTTGTGTTTATTATGCCCAGTGCATTTAGTATAATTACGACCATATCTAGGAATTGATACGACGGGAATTTTCCGATAGTTTGATTGTTGCTTTGGTAAACTGCACGCATCATAGTTTTCCAACTCAGAAGAACGCATGTTCCGATTGTTTGTTTGTTGCTTTGATAAACTGCACGCATCATAGTTTGCCACCTCAGTAGAACACATGTCCAACTCTGAAACAATCAAAGCAGAAAAAACTTGTTTTAATTTAACTGACTCCTTACCCAGACCAGTAGTCTCGCATCTTCCATTTAAATCCGGCTTCAGGATGGAGGGAAGTGGTGTTCTGTGGGGATTAGCCTTCTGCTTTGTTTTTAGCCCCGCTCGACATCCGCGTTTCCGATCACACCGCTGGCGTCTGCTCCGTAGACGGCCCCCACTGCTACTATACTCCCATGCTTCACAGGCCGCTGGATGTAGCCGCCGAAGTATTCCCATGCTAGTTAGTACGTCTAGCAAGCACGCGTCTATCAGTCCAAAACGCCCCGATATGTCCACATCCAGAAGTGTCTGGCGGTCGTACGTGATCACAGAGTGACCACGATGTGAGCCAGCCATGAAGTTTGCAGAATTGTCCGGTATTTCTGCCAAATGTTCCATCTTTAGCAAGAGCTCCGCGATGTTGCAGCCCGTCCAGGCGCCGCCATCTTGAATCTCCATGAGCTTTTTCTTTGGATTTTCACCCCGTTTTTTTGTTTTTTTGATCACGCAAAGAAAAAATATAATGACCATGTAACTGGAAATTGAAATGTGTTGTACAGTAATCCCTTGTTTATCACTGTTAATTGGTTTTGTACAAAAATGAATTTCCACAAAGTAGGAAGTATTATTTATAAATCGAATGTTTTCATAGCTTGAGCAAAACAATCCTGTTTACTACCTTCTAAACACGTTTCTCAACATAATGAGAGCCCTCTAGACATGAAATAACACCCTCTTGTCACCTTTCCACTCTTAATCCAATTAAAAATAGGGGAGGCGTTACATTTTATCAGGAGGACAAACATTTTCAAACTACAATTGATTTGCTTCAAGCCGATCAATGGCTTTTTGACCACTCCTACTATGGTCACAGCCTTAGGAATTACTAAAATACCCTTAGGAAAATTACATAAATCATAATAAAGTACATACTGTACAGTTTACTCGTTGAAGTACCATTTAGAAAGCTGAAATCTACCCTAAATGGCAATGCACTGGTTGCCAAATATCATTCAAAGTAAAAAAAAATAAAAAATTTGAAAGGTGAAATCAACCCCAAATGGCAAAAAGGGTACTTTCAGCTTTTTGAAGGGGTACTTCAACAAGTAAACAGTATAGCATGTACTTTATCAATCAATCAATCAATGTTTACTTATATAGCCCTAAATCACTAGTGTCTCAAAGGGCTGCACAAACCACTATGACATCCTCGGTAGGCCCACATGAGGGCAAGGAAAAATTCACACCCAGTGGGACGTCGGTGACAATGATGATTATGAGAACCTTGGAGAGGAGGAAAGCAATGGATGTCGAGCGGGTCTAACATGATACTGTGAAAGTTCAATCCATAATGGATCCAACACAGTCGCAAGAGTCCAGTCCAAAGCGGATCCAACACAGCAGCGAGAGTCCCGTTCACAGCGGAGCCAGCAGGAAAACATCCCAAGCGGAGGCGGATCAGCAGCGCAGAGATGTCCCCAGCCG
Organism: Nerophis ophidion; assembly: GCF_033978795.1. Taxonomy (NCBI): domain Eukaryota; kingdom Metazoa; phylum Chordata; class Actinopteri; order Syngnathiformes; family Syngnathidae; genus Nerophis; species Nerophis ophidion. The sequence goes on from NC_084627.1 coordinate 19,926,851, forward strand.
ATACACAGGCGAGCAGTACATGGCCACCGGATCGGACCGGACCCCCTCCAAAAGGGAGAGTGGGACATATTAGTGGGTGTCGCACTAATATACAACGAAAACTTTAACTTTAGTCCTAACTTAAATAATAAATATAAATCGTTTGAGGTGCTTTCTATGAAGTCTGCCACACCTCTGCCTCTGTGCCTGGCCGTTATCTACCGCCCCCCAGGGCCCTATTCGGACTTTATTAGTGAATTCTCAGAGTTTGTTGCTGATCTAGTGACGCACGCCGATAATATAATTATAATGGGGGACTTTAATATCCATATGAATACCCCATTGGACCCACCGTGCGTGGCGCTCCAGACTATAATTGATAGCTGTGGTCTTACACAAATAATAAATGAACCGACGCATCGCAGCGGTAATACGATAGACTTAGTGCTTGTCAGAGGTATCACCGTCTCCAAAGTTATGATACTCCCGTATACTAAAGTAATGTCCGATCATTACCTTATAAAATTCGAAGTTCAGACTCATGTTCGGCAAGCTAATAATAATAATAACTGCTATAGCAGCCGCAACATTAATGTTGCCACAACGACGACTCTTGCGGACCTACTGCCCTCGGTAATGGCACCGTTCCCAAAGTATGTGGGCTCTATTGATAACCTCACTAACAACTTTAACAATGCCCTGCGCGAAACCATTGATAGTATAGCACCGCTGAAGTTAAAAAAGGCTCCAAAAAGGCGTACGCCATGGTTTACTGAAGAAACTAGAGCTCAGAAATTATTATGTAGAAAGCTGGAACGCAAATGGCGCACGACTAAACTTGAGGTGCACCATCAAGCATGGAGTGATAGTTTAATAACTTATAAACGCATGCTTACCTTAGCTAAAACTAATTATTACTCAAATCTCATCCGCATTAATAAAAACGATCCAAAATTTTTGTTTAGTACAGTAGCATCGCTAACCCAACAAGGGACTCCTTCCAGTAGCTCCACCCATTCGGCAGATGACTTTATGAAGTTCTTTAATAAGAAAATTGATCTTATTAGAAAGGAGATCAAAGACAATGCGTCCCAGCTACAACGGGGTTATAGTAACACAGATATGATTGTATATACGGCGGATACTGCAAATATCCAAAATAGTTTCTCTCGTTTTGATGAAATAACATTAGAAGGATTGTTACAACGTGTAAATGGAATAAAACAAACAACATGTTTACTTGACCCACTTCCTGGGAAACTTATCAAGGAGCTTTTTGTATTATTAGGTCCATCAGTGCTAAATATTATAAACTTATCACTTTCCTCGGGCACTGTTCCCGTTGCATTCAAAAAAGCGGTTATTCATCCTCTCCTTAAAAGACCTAACCTCGATCCTGACCTCATGGTAAACTACCGACCGGTGTCTCACCTTCCCTTTATTTCGAAAATCCTCGAAAAAATTGTTGCAGAGCAGCTAAATGAGCACTTAGCGTTTAACAATCTATGTGAAACCTTTCAATCCGGTTTCAGGGCAAATCACTCGACTGAGACAGCCCTCGCAAAACTGACTAATGATCTATTGCTAACGATGGACTCTGATGCGTCATCTATGTTGCTGCTCCTCGATCTTAGCGCTGCTTTCGATACCGTCGATCATAATATTTTATTAGAGCGTATCAAAATACGAATTGGTATGTCAGACTCAGCCCTGTCATGGTTTAACTCTTATCTTACTGATAGGATGCAGTGCGTCTCCTATAACAGTGTGACCTCGGACTATGTTAAGGTAACGTGTGGAGTTCCCCAGGGTTCGGTCCTTGGCCCTGTACTCTTCAGCATCTACATGCTGCCGCTAGGTGACGTCATACGCAAATACGGTATTAGCTTTCACTGTTATGCTGATGACACCCAACTTTACATGCCCCTAAAGCTGACCAACACGCCGGACTGTAGTCAGTTGGAAGCGTGTCTTAATGAAATTAAACAATGGATGTCCGCTAACTTTTTGCAACTTAATGCCAAAAAAACGGAAATTCTGATTATCGGTCCTGCTAGACACCGACCTCTATTTAATAATACAACTTTAACATTTGACAACCAAATAATAAAACAAGGTGACTCTGTAAAAAATCTGGGTATTATCTTCGACCCAACTCTCTCCTTTGAGTCACACATTAAAAGCGTTACTAAAACAGCCTTCTTTCATCTCCGTAATATCGCTAAAATTCGCTCCATTTTGTCCACTAAAGACGCCGAGATCATTATCCATGCGTTTGTTACGTCTCGTCTCGATTACTGTAACGTATTATTTTCGGGTCTCCCCATGTCTAGCATTAAAAGATTACAGTTGGTACAAAATGCGGCTGCTAGACTTTTGACAAGAACAAGAAAATTTGATCATATTACGCCTGTACTGGCTCACCTGCACTGGCTTCCTGTGCACTTAAGATGTGACTTTAAGGTTTTACTACTTACGTATAAAATACTACACGGTCTAGCTCCAGCCTATCTTGCCGATTGTATTGTACCGTATGTCCCGGCAAGAAATCTGCGTTCAAAAGACTCCGGCTTATTGGTGATTCCTAGAGCTCAAAAAAAGTCTGCGGGCTATAGAGCGTTTTCCGTTCGGGCTCCAGTACTCTGGAATGCCCTCCCGGTAACAGTTCGAGATGCTACCTCAGTAGAAGCATTTAAGTCTCATCTTAAAACTCATCTGTATACTCTAGCCTTTAAATAGACCTCCTTTTTAGACCAGTTGATCTGCCGCTTCTTTTCTTTCTCCTATGTCCCCCCCTCCCTTGTGGAGGGGGTCCGGTCCGATGACCATGGATGAAGTACTGACTGTCCAGAGTCGAGACCCAGGATGGACCGCTCGTCGGGACCCAGGATGGACCGCTCGCCTGTATCGGTTGGGGACATCTCTACGCTGCTGATCCGCTTGAGATGGTTTCCTGTGGACGGGACTCTCACTGCTGTCTTGGAGCCACTATGGATTGAACTTTCACAGTATCATGTTAGACCCGCTCGACATCCATTGCTTTCGGTCCCCTAGAGGGGGGGGGTTGCCCACATCTGAGGTCCTCTCCAAGGTTTCTCATAGTCAGCATTGTCACTGGCGTCCCACTGAATGTGAATTCTCCCTGCCCACTGGGTGTGAGTTTTCCTTGCCCTTTTGTGGGTTCTTCCGAGGATGTTGTAGTCGTAATGATTTGTGCAGTCCTTTGAGACATTTGTGATTTGGGGCTATATAAATAAACATTGATTGATTGATAGGAGAAAAAGAAAAGAAACGGCAGATCAACTGGTCTAAAAAGGGAGTCTATTTAAAGGCTAGAGTATACAAATGAGTATTAAGGTGAGACTTAAATGCTTCTACTGAGGTGGCATCTCGAACTTTTACCGGGAGGGCATTCCAGAGTACTGGAGCCCGAAATGAAAACGCTCTATAGCCCACAGACTTTTTTTGGGCTTTGGGAATCACTAATAAGCCGGAGTCCTTTGAACGCAGATTTCTTGCCGGGACATATGGTACAATACAATCGGCAAGATAGGATGGAGCTAGACCGTGTAGTATTTTATACGTAAGTAGTAAAACCTTAAAGTCACATCTTAAGTGCACAGGAAGCCAGTGCAGGTGAGCCAGTACAGGCGTAATGTGATCAAATTTTTTGTTCTTGTCAAAAGTCTAGCAGCCGCATTTTGTACCAACTGTAATCTTTTAATGCTAGACATGGGGAGACCCGAAAATAATACGTTACAGTAATCGAGACGAGACGTAACAAACGCATGAATAATGATCTCAGCGTCTTTAGTGGACAGAATGGAGCAAATTTTAGCGATATTACGGAGATGAAAGAAGGCCGTTTTAGTAACGCTTTTAATGTGTGCCTCAAAGGAGAGAGTTGGGTCAAAGATAACACCCAGATTCTTTACCGTGTCGCCTCGAGGATTTTTGAAATAAAGGGAAGGTGAGACACCGGTCGGTAGTTTACCATGAGGTCAGGATCGAGGTTAGGTCTTTTAAGAAGAGGATGAATAACCGCTTTTTTGAATGCTTATTGTGATATCTGTAATTTTCCTAAGGATAGTAATTAATGTGCAAAAAAGATGTGTCATCAAAATATTAATTTGAAATCAGGGTATCTGTGGGGTCTTAAAAGTTTTAACATATCTAAAATGCTCCTAAAAATCTCATAAAATATCTTGCATACCATTTTGAAAGGTCTTGAAATCTATTAACGTTACTTTTATTTAAAACATGCATGAACTTCAGTCTTCCTTTTTAAATGTTTCGATTTTTGAGGACGCTGTAATGTAACTACAAAAATGAATTAAAGTAGGCCACCTGTGCTGCCCGGTCAGAAAATATTGCGCACCACCAGCCGGGGCAGCGGTGTATTGGTAAAGTTTAGCATAGCTGCAAAGTCAAATTACTTGCATAAAATGGGTTTGCGCAATTTCAATGATTTGTGGCCCAAGAGTGATCAATTTAATGCCTGCTTGAAGCCAGTGAATGGAAACGTATAAAGTGTTTTTCACAGATGTCACAACTTTGTTTAAGACCCGAATGTGGAGCCATCGAGGAGGGAAGCGTTTGTAAACATTGCATTGAAAGCTAATAGGATGATAATGTAAAAGTCCAAAATCGGAGATAAGTCCGTGTCAAAAGATGCTGAAACGCCCCAAACACTTGCACAATTAAATAAGGATCAAATTAACCCCACCACGGAGTGTTCTGTGGGTAAAGTGGCGCCAATTGCTGAAGTAGCTCAATATGAGATTGTGGATGGGGGTGTGTTCTGCGGACCTGCAGCGAGACGGGGTGTCTGCGAGATCAGCGACAGGTGCGTAGATGGCCCACCTGAGCCTGCTTATCTAATCACCTGTCGCTATATGTAGTTTTACAAAGTCTAGTAATGTATGCACAGATAAGCTGTCAATCTCAAAATATTATTTTGAATCACTTTTTTGGCAACCGCGGTCCTGTCATTTTGGGTAGATTTCAGCTTTATAAAGGGTACTTCAGCAAGTAAACAGTACAGTATGTATTTTATTATGATATACAGTATGTAATTCTTCTAAGGGTATTTTAGAAAAATGTATGCGCATATGAAATACCTGTATGTCAATACCAGAATATTCATTTGAATTACTTTTTGGCAACCACTGTACTGTCATTTGGGGTACATTCAGCTTTTTTAAAACGTACCTCAACAAGTAAACAGTATTGTATGTATTTCATAATGCTATATGTAGTTTTACAAAGGGTAGTCTAGTAATGTATGCACAGATAAACTGTGTCAATCTCAAAATATTATTTTGAATCACTTTTTTGGGAACCACTGTACTCTCATTTTGGGTAGATTTCAGCTTTATAAAGGATACTTCGGCAAGTAAACAGTACAGTATGTACTTTATTATCCATCCATCCATTTTCTACCGTTTGTCCCTTCGGGATTGCAGAGAGCACTGGAGCCTATTATTATATATGTACAAACCCCGTTTCCATATGAGTTGGGAAATTGTGTTAGATGTAAATATAAACGGAATACAATGATTTGCAAATCATTTTCAACCCATATTCAGTTGAATATGCTACAAAGACAACATATTTGATGTTCAAAGTGATAAACATTTTTTTTGTGTGCAAATAATCATTAACATTTTATTTTGATGCCAGCAACACGTGACAAAGAAGTTGGGAAAGGTGGCAATAAATACTGATAAAGTTGAGGAATGCTCATCAAACACTTATTTGGAACAATCCACGGGTGTGCAGGCTAATTGGGAACAGGTGGGTGCCATGATTGGGTATAAAAACAGCTTCCCAAAAAATGCTCAGTCTTTCACAAGAAAGGATGGGGCGAGGTACACCCCTTTGTTCACAACTGCGTGAGCAAATAGTCAAACAGTTTAAGAATGTTTCTCAAAGTACAATTGCAAGAAATTTAGGGATTTCAACATCTACGGACCATAATATCATCAAAAGGTTCAGAGAATCTGGAGAAATCCCTCCACGTAGGCGGCATGGACGGAAACCAACATTGAATGACCGTGACCTTCGATCCCTCAGACGTCACTGTATCAAACACCGACATCAATCTCTAAAAGGATATCACCACATGGGCTAAGGAACACTTCAAAAAACCACTGTCACTAAATACAGTTTGTGGCTACATCTGTAAGTGCAAGTTAAAGCTCTACTATGCAAAGCGAAAGCCATTTATCAACAACATCCAGTAACGCCGCCGGATTCTCTGGGCCTGAGATCATCTAAGATGGACTGATGCAAAGTGGAAAAGTATTCTGTAATCCGATGAGTACACATTTCAAATTGTTTTTGGAAATATTCGACATCGTGTCATCCGGACAAAAAGGGGAAGCGAACCATCCAGACTGTTATCGACGCAAAGTTCAAAAGCCAGCATCTGTGATGGTATGGGGGTGCATTAGTGCCCAAGGTATGGGTAACTTACACATCTGTGAAGGCACCATTAATGCTGAAAGGTACATACAGGTTTTGGAACAACATATGCTGCCATCAAAGCGCAGTCTTTTTCATGAACGCCCCTGCTTATTTCAGCAAGACAATGCCAAACCACATTCAGCACGTGTTACAAAAGCGTGGCTTCGTAAAAAAAAGAGTGCGGGCACTATCCTGGCCCGCCTGCAGTCCAGACCTGTCCCCCATCGAAAATGTGTGGCGCATTATGAAGCGTAAAATACGACAGCAGAGACCCCCGGACTGTTGAACGACTGAAGCTCTACATAAAACAAGAATGGGAAAGAATTTCAATTTCAAAGCTTCAACAATTAGTTTCCTCAGTTCCCAAACGTTTATTGCGTGTCGTTAAAAGAAAAGGTGATGTAACACAGTGGTGAACATGCCCTTTCCCAACTACTTTGGCACGTGTTGCAGCCATGAAATTCCAAGTTAATTATAATTTGCAAAAAAAAAATAAGGTTTATGAGTTTGAACATCAAATATGTTGTCTTTGTAGTGCATTCAATTGAATATGGGTTAAAAAGGATTTGCAAATCATTGTATTCTGTTTATATTTACATCCAACACAATTTCCCAACTCATATGGAAACGGGGTTTGTAATTCTCCTAAGTCTAGTCGTAGCATAGTGACCTAACCGACACATATCCTTCTCAATCCTGGCTACTCGGTACAATAATACCCTGACAATATAAGAACTGAATGTACACTGGGAAAAAAATAATGACAACCATAGAGCAGAAAGTAGATGTTATTGCGATGTATAGCAATATCATAGGATTCACATGTCTCTGTTCTGGCTGCTCAGTACAATATAGTGAAGTCTACAATAATAATTGTTGACAATTATGAGAATGTAAACATGAGTTGTGTTTAGTTTGTATGTGAAGAGAGTCACCACAAACCTCAGCAGTTTGCTTGTTGACAACTTATTTTTACACTTTACATCAAAGTTAATGTAGGTAGACAAGTATGTATATATATTATCTCTAATGGGAAAAGGTGATGCTGTATATGTGAATTGATTGAGAATAAATGTGTATAAAGTGGCCTTGCGTGTTTTCAGTAAACATATCAATGTTACAGCGTGGGTGTCTGTCATGGATTCATTTGCAAAAAGGGTGAGAAGCCAAAATGTTGGAGAGAAGACTGAGATTTAAATACAGCATTTCTTTATTATAGTTTCCTTGGCAACAGCAGAAACTACTTTGAATCTTTGAAACTTTTGCAATGTATCTTTAGATAAGTTGTTACTCGATGTTTTACATTATAGTCATGTGCTTATGTGCACACATTTGTATTATTGGTTTCTAAAAGTGCAGGGCTCCACTTTTCCTCGCATCCACAAGGGGTCATGCTTACATTGTTCGAATTTCCCCAGTGAGCTTTGTATTTATTTATTTTTTCTCTAATGTGAGAAACATTGTTCACACTCCGTACAATTAACTTAAAATAAAATGAAAATAGTGGAATAAGAAAATAAATTTCAGTAAATACATTATCTAAATGTATTTGTCATGATCCGTCGCCCGGATCATGTTTTGTTATGTTCTGTCATTTTTGGACGCCCTCAGTTCCTGTTTTGTGCACCTCTAGGTTTGTTTTGGTTTCTATGGGGATTAATTTGGTTTACCTGCCTCAGTTCACCTGGTCAGCACGATCACCTGCAGTCGACCACTAATCAGAAAGCTATTTATTCCTGTCATGATCCATGGCCCAGATCATGTTTTGTTATGTTGTGTTATTTCTGGACTCCCTGAGTTCCTGTTTGGTTCACTAGTTTTCTGATTAGTGGTCGACGGCAGGTGAGCGTGCCGACCACCGACCAGAGGCAGGTGAACCAAATTAATCCCCATAGAAAACAAACCCAGAGGTGCACAGAACAGGATCTCAGGGAGTCCAAAAATAAAAGAACATAACAAAACATGATCTGGGCCACAGATCATGACAGTATTTATGCAACAAAGATAATGAGATATTAAACAATTGTGTGTGTTAAGACTTGTGATTGTTAATATACAGTACAGCCCAAACGTTTGGACACACCTTCTTATTTCAATGTGTTTTTTCTTTTTTTTTTCATTACTGTTTACATTGTACAAACCCCGTTTCCATATGAGTTGGGAAATTGTGTTAGACGTAAATATAAACGGAATACAATGATTTGCAAATCATGTTCAACCCATATTCAGTTGAATATGCTACAAAGACAACATGTTTGATGTTTAAATTGATAAACATTTTTTTTTTTTGCAAATAATCATTAACTTTAGAATTTGATGCCAGCAACACATGACAAAGAAGTTGGGAAAGGTGGAAATAAATACAGCTAAAGTTGAGGAATGCTCATCAAATACTTATTTTTGAACATCCCACAGGTGTGCAGGCTAATTGGGAACAGGTGGGTGCCATGATTGGGTATAAAAACAGCTTCCCAAAAAATGCTCAGTCTTTCACACGAACGCATGGGGCGAGGTACACCCCTTTGTCCACAACTGCGTGAGCAAATAGTCAAACAGTTTAAAAACAACGTTTCTCAAAGTGCAATTGCATGAAATTTAGGGATTTCAACATCTGCGGTCCATAGTATCATCAAAATGTTCAGAGAATCTGAAGAAATCACTCCACGTAAGTGGCATGGCCAGAAACCAACATTGAATGACAGAGACCTTCGATCCCTCAGACGGCACTGTATCAAAAACCGACATCAATCTCTAAAGGATATCACCACATGGGCTAAGGAACACTTTAGAAAATCACTCTCACTAAATACAGTTTGTCGCTACATCTGTAAGTGCAAGTTAAAGCTCTACTATGCAAAGTGAAAGCCATTTATCAACAACATCCAGAAACGCCGCAGGCTTCTCTGGGCCCGAGATCATCTAAGATGAACTGACGCAAAGTGGAAAAGTGTTCTGTGGTCTGACGAGTCCACATTTCAAATTGTTTTTGGAAATATTCGACATTGTGTCATCCGGACCAAAGGGGAAGCAAACCATCCAGACTGTTATCGACGCAAAGTTCAAAAGCCAGCATCTGTGATGGTATGGGGGTGCATTAGTGCCAAAGGCATGGGTAACTTACACATCTGTGAAGGCACCATTAATGCTGAAAGGTACATACAGCTTTTGGAACAACATACTGTATGCTGCCATCTAAGCGCTGTCTTTTTCATGGACGCCCCTGCTTATTTCAGCAAGACAATGCCAAGCCACATTCAGCACGTGTTACAACAGCGTGGCTTTGTAAAAAAAGAGTGCGGGTACTTTCCTGGCCTGCCTGCAGTCCAGACCTGTCTCCCATGGAAAATGTGTGGCCTATTATGAAGCGTAAAAAAGGACAGTGGAGACACGGACTGTTGAACGACTAAAGCTCTACATTAAACAAGAATGGGAAAGAATTCCAATTTCAAAGCTTCAACAATTAGTTTCCTCAGTTCCCAAACGTTTATTGAGTGTTGTTGAAAGAAAAGGTGATGTAACACAGTGGTGAACATGCCCGTTCCCAACTACTTTGGCATGTGTTGCAGCCATGGAATTCTAAGTTAATTATTATTTGCAAAAAAATAAACAAGTTTTTCTTTCATGTATTGTAATCAACAGAAAGATATTGTCTGACCCACGAACTACAAAGCGAAGAGGAAGCAGGGCCTGACTACCCTCCAGGCACCGCTTGTTTGAACTCTTTTAAAACCTTTTCGATGAACTGTTTTATGACCTTTTCTTTGAACTGTTGTAATCAAAGGCGATGGCTGTTTACGACCCATGTCCCTTAGAAACAGCTGTTGCCATGTAATCAGGGAAAGTCCAAATAAAACAGGTGGCGTACAATCTTTCGCCAGAGCGTGCTGGAGACTGTACAAGAGTACAGCCCAGAAGTTTCTCCTCAAATTGAGCCAAATTTAATTCTGTCTCTGTTTAATTCCTTGCTTTTTGTCTCGTTTAATAAATGTCATCAGTGTTTGAACCTGACACTAGAATATAAAACATGTTTTCAGTTATTTAACCTTTTTTTGTTAAGTACACAACTCCACATGTGTTCGTTCATAGTTCTGATGCCTTCGGGGACAATCTACAATGTAAATAGTCATGAAAATAAAGAAAACACATTGAATGAGAAGGTGTGTCCAGACTTTTGGCCTGTACTGTATGTGCATGGTATTTTCGGTAAGTATACAAATAGTAATTAGATCTACAGGAATAATCAGGGATACACTGGATAATTTTACTATATGATATTGAAGTTCAAAAATGCAGAAAATATACCATTCTAAAATATGTTCATGTGAAATTATATATTTTTTAATCTTTAAAAAAATATATTACTTTTTTGCTTGTTTGCTTATACAATAAAAATTATGACATTCCAATGCAATCATTTGAAAAAAACAAAAAACATCCCCTTTGCAATTCATAAGGATGGGATATTAATAAGAATATTTAAATAATGTTGGCTTTGAATTTCATGTCAACAATGATTTGCTACAAATCTCTTTTATCTTATTTGTTATTACAGTTATTAAAAAAAATATTCATATTGCCCCTGATATGAAAAACAGTACCACATTACAAGATGTAACAGTATTTGAATTACACTCACAGTACTTACCATAGAGTACCGGGGCGTCAGACTGGTTTTCATTGAGGGCCACAGTTAGAGCTGCTCTCAGACGGCTGCTTGTAACAGTGAACATGTTTAATGTATAATCTCCTTGTGATATCATTATACAATTACCTATAGAATCGATTATTGGCCTTTTTTACGTACAAAATGATGGATAACGTACTTGCTTTGAAATTAGAAGTTAAGGGATCAACAATTTTATTTCAACAAAAATGTTTTATAATCTTTTTTTTTTTGTCCTGTGAAGCCACTCAGGCAATACATAATGTTGATGTAGATGCCAATATTTGCTGTACAGATTTACTTTATAAAAGAGAAGTGTGGGATACTTGTATTTGACTTTAGTAAATTAAATTTATATTAATGTTTTGTGCTGCCGGACCGGACCAGGAGGGGTTAGAAAGAAGGGAATAAAAGGAAGACCGTGGGGGAAATTGTGGAGACAAGAAGGGAATAAGACAGAGAGACGACAATAACAACAGAACAACATCAGCAAATAAGATATGTACAAATATGATACGAAAAGTGATAGCAAAGTAGTTAGTGAAGTAAACATTAATAACAGAGAAATAACAATGAACATTATTGCCCTACAAATAGAGCAATAAAAATACCATTAGAAATAGCAGCATTAAAAATGAAAAATAAATTTTCAAATGCAACAATGCATGTACAGTTGTGGTCAAAAGTTTACATACACTTGTAAAGATAATAATGTCATGGCTGTCTTGAGTTTCCAATAATTTCTACAACTCTTATTTTTTTGTGATAGTGATTGGAGCACATACTTGTTGGTCACAAAAAACATTCATGAAGTTTGGTTATTTTATGAATTTATTATGGGTCTACTGAAAATGTGACTAAATCTGCTGGTTCAAAAGTATATATACAGCAATGTTAATATTTGGTTACATGTCCCTTGGCAAGTTTTACTGCAATAAGGTGCTTTTCGTAGCCATCCACAAGCTTCTGGTTGAATTTTTGACCACTCCTCTTGACAAAAATGGTACAGTTCAGCTAAATGTGTTGGTTTTCTGACATTAACTTGTTTCTTCAGCATTGTCCACACATTTAAATCAGGACTTTGGGATTCTAAAACCTAAAGGTGAGGTCTTTAATCCTTGTAACACTATTTCTACCATCTAGGCCTGTTTTGTTGTCAATTGAACTGGTGCTTTACAGAGAGTAAATGGGACAATGAAAAAGGAGGATTACCTCCAAATTTTTCAGGACAACCTGAAATCATCAGCCCGGAGGTTGGGTTTTGTTCGCAGTTTGGTGTTCCAACAGGACAATGACCCCAAACACACGTCAAAAGTGCTAAAGAAATGGCCAAATCAGGCTACAATTAAGGTTTTAGAATGGCCTTCCCAAAGTCCTGACTTAAACGTGTGGACAATGCCGAAGAAACAAGACCATGTCAGAAAACCAACACATTTAGCTGAACCGCACCAATTTTGTAAAGAAAAGTGGTCAAAAATTCAACCAGAATTATGTGAATGGCTACCAAGAGCGCCTTATTGCAGGAATACTTGCCAAGGGACATGTAAGCATATATTAACATTGCTGTATGTATACTTTTGACCCTGCAGATTTGGTCACATTTTCAGAAGATCCATAGTAAATTCATAAGAGAACCAAACTTCCTGAATGTGCTTGGGTGAGAAGCTCTGCCATTAGGAAGGAGCTCAAAGTAAAGCCGCTGCTCCTCCACATCGCAAGGAGCCAGATGAGGTGGTTCGGGCATCTGGTCAGGAGGCATACTTCCACGGGGAAGACACAGGACGCGTTGGGAAGACTATGTCTCCCGGCTGGCCTGGGATTGCCTCGGGATCCCCCCGGGAAGAGTTGGACGAAGTGCCAGATGAGGTGGTTCGGGCATCTGGTCAGGATGCCCCCCGAATGCCTCCCTAGGGAGGTGTTTTTAGGGCATGTCCAACCGGTAGGAGGCCACGGGGAAGACCCAGGACACGTTGGGAAGACTATGTCTCCCGGCTGGCCTGGGATCGCCTCGGGATCCCCCCGGGAAGAGTTGGACAAAGTGGCTGGGGAGAGGGAAGTCTGGGCTTCCCTGCCTAGGCTGCTGCCCCCACGACCCGACCTTGGATAAGCGGATGAAGATGGATGGATGGATGATGGATGCATGGACTTCATGAATGTTTTTGTGACCAACAAGTATGTGCTCCAATCACTCTATCACAGCAAATAAGAGATGTAGAAATGATTGGAAACTCAAGACTGCCATGACATTATGCTCTTTACAAGTGTACGTAAACTTTTGATCCCCACTGTATATATTTTTTAATTGATACTTATAAATCGATTTAGAATCGGAATAAATACAAATTGTGATTTGAATGTGAATCGATTTTTTGAGCACCATCGTTGTTTAGTGCAGTGGTTCTCAAATGGGGGTAGGCGTACCCCTGGTGGTACTTGAAGGTATGTCAAGGGGTACGTGAGATTTTTTTTTAAATATTCTAAAAATAGCAACAATTCAAAACTCCTTTATAAATATTTTTATTGAATAATACTTCAACAAAATATGAATGTAAGTTCATAAACTGTGAAAAGAAATGCAACAATGCAATATTCAGTGTTGACAGCTAGATTTTTTTGGACATGTTCCATAATTATTGATGTTAAAGATTTCTTTTTTTGTGAAGAAATGTTTAGAATTAAGTTCATGAATCCAGATGGATCTCTATTACAATCCCCAAAGAGGGCACTTTAAGTTGATGTTTACTTCTATGTGTAGAAATCTTTATTTCGGAATAAATACAAATTGTGATTTGAATGTGAATCGATTTTTTGACCACCATCGTTGTTTAGTGCAGTGGTTCTCAAATGGGGGTAGGCGTACCCCTGGTGGTACTTGAAGGTATGTCAAGGGGTACGTGAGATTTTTTTTAAATATTCTAAAAATAGCAACAATTCAAAACTCCTTTATACATATTTTTATTGAATAATACTTCAACAAAATATGAATGTAAGTTCATAAACTGTGAAAAGAAATGCAACAATGCAATATTCAGTGTTGACAGCTCGATTTTTTGTGGACATGTTCCATAAATATTGATGTTAAAGATTTCTTTTTTTGTGAAGAAATGTTTAGAATTAAGTTCATGAATCCAGATGGATCTCTATTACAATCCCCAAAGAGGGCACTTTAAGTTGATGTTTACTTCTATGTGTAGAAATCTTTATTTCGGAATAAATACAAATTGTGATTTGAATGTGAATCGATTTTTTGACCACCATCGTTGTTTAGTGCAGTGGTTCTCAAATGGGGGTAGGCGTACCCCTGGTGGTACTTGAAGGTATGTCAAGGGGTACGTGAGATTTTTTTTAAATATTCTAAAAATAGCAACAATTCAAAACTCCTTTATACATGTTTTTATTGAATAATACTTCAACAAAATATGAATGTAAGTTCATAAACTGTGAAAAGAAATGCAACAATGCAATATTCAGTGTTGACAGCTCGATTTTTTGTGGACATGTTCCATAAATATTGATGTTAAAGATTTCTTTTTTTGTGAAGAAATGTTTAGAATTAAGTTCATGAATCCAGATGGATCTCTACTAAAATCCCCAAAGAGGGCACTTTAAGTTGATGTTTACTTCTATGTGTAGAAATTTTTATTTCTAATTGAATCACTTTTTTATTCTTCAACAAGTTTTTACTTATTTTTATATCTTTTTTTCCAAATAGTTCAAGAAAGACCACTACAAATGAGCAATATTTTGCACTGTTATACAATTTAATAAATCAGAAACTGATGACATAGTGCTGTATTTTACTTCTTTATCTCTTTTTTTCAACCAAAAATGCTTTGAATTGAAAAACATGTTCACAGGGGGCACATCACTGAAAAAATGTTGATAACTACTGATTTAGTGTTTGGTTGTTTAGGAAGATGAATTCCTGAGCTGGTCCAAAAACAAACAAAAAAGCACAGTAAACTCAATTTCCCATGATGCACCGCGCTGTCTTGCACGTGTCACCAGTGGCAGCAAACCGGACTAAACGTCACATTCCTGCATTCCCCTTTCCTCTCGGTCTGCTGCCTACGTTGGAGTCGTAACTCCACAGCTAATCATCCCCTTCACACTTGCTCCCCCCTTTAAAAAAAAAAAAAAATAGGAACACACACATGAGGCGACCGGTGTGAGATCAGGAGGTGAGCCCGGGTTCCTCCCCAGGAAACACATCCTCAATTCGGGTGAGCATTAATCTCATTATAAGCCGGTTGCTGAAGATGCTGCTTTTACTGCTAACCAGAGCACACAAACAAAGGACTTTGGTTAAAAAAAATATTCGGCGGGACAATTGAGCTGTGACACAAATCTAGCAGACTATTTGCTGAACTCGACAAGAAAAGTGTTGTTTTTTATGAAGCGAGTGCGCTGTTGTTGGGGTTAGCATTAGCCTGGCCGGTTAGCCGCAAAGTTTGCGTCAGCATTGTTGTCAGTTTTACACGCGTGGGTAGAGGCACGCAGCTGGGTGTTTTGGCTCCACGTCTTCCTTTATGCGTGGACATGTTCACGGGTGGTGTGTTTTATTGACAAAGGGGGTCCGTTACAGCTCCTGGCTAAAAGATGCTAGCTGCCCATTCAATATGGGCGTGGTTATGGCATAATAGACACAAGAGCGCTGAGGCTTTGCGGTTTGTTTTGGTGGTTTCCTGTTATTTTATTTATTACTAGAAGCACTGATATGACAGTGGTAATTATGATTTAAAAAAAAGTAAACACTATTATGAACTTTGGGGTAAAGGAATGTGGCATTTACAGTAAGTGTAAAATTAAGTAAACCCTGGCAAACAATGTGAAAAAAGAGATCCAGTCAATACAGATACGGCCTACCCTGCAAAAAGTCATTGTTCAAAAACAAGAAAAAAAAATACAAAAAAGAGGGGTATTTTACTTGAACTAAGCAAAATTATCTGCCAAGAGAACAAGAAAATTCAGCTTGTCAAGACTTTCCAAAACAAGCAAAATTAGCTAACCTCAATGAACCTAAAAATACCTTAATATTAGGGGTGTAACGGTACACAAAAATTTCGGTTCGGTACGTACCTCGGTTTAGAGGTCACGGTTCGGTTCATTTTCGGTACAGTAAGAAAACAACAAAATATACATTTTTTGGTTATTCATTTACCAAATTTGTAAACAATGGCTTGATCCTTTTAACATTGGGAACACTTTAATAATTCTGCCCACGTTAATCCACATTAAACTGCCTCAAATTGTTGCTTTGATTAAATAAAATGACACAACTTTTCTTCTACATATAAAAAGTGCAACATTAAACAGTTTCAAATCAACTCATCATGCTTAATTTATTACAGCATTTGGGTAGCCTGTAGTTGACTTTTATTATGTAAATGTTATATTTTTATCAACATGTGATAGCAGGCTCCCTGCCATTCAAAACTAGGCTGCTACATTACTAATGATTAATGTAACTATAGCTGAAAAATAGTACAATTGCAATAGGAGAGACTATTCATCCCTGAACACCATGGAGTTAATGTAGGTTTTATGATGCACTTACATTATTATATACACTATCAGAGACAGAAACTCTTCATTTAACATAATGTCCTTTTTTGCTGCTTCAACACACCTCAATTAACACTGTCCGTAACACACACACACACACGCACGCACGCACGCACGCACGCACACGGCGCAAAATGAGCTAACGTTACGCTAAAAGCTAACTAGCCTTCACCTAAAGCCAGAACTGCGAGCGAGCTGAGTTGCAGTTTGTTTTAGAAGGTCAACGGGCTCATAGTGATGTTTAGAAATTAGTTGACTAGGAAGTGTCTAGTATAATTTGGGAAGAGTCCGTTTCTCCCCTGCTAAACACATTTCTGATCGTGCTCTATGCTAAAGCGCTGACTACTTCGCTCTGAATACGCACTGCTGATTGGCTTTGTATGTAACCAATCAGATGGTTGTGTTGGCGTGACAATGCAGGGTGCTGTGTACAGACAGACACAGAGGCAGAACGACGCGGAGCAGCTTGTTAAGACTTTAGCATTGGCGGCTACTTCATATGTCCGTGTGAGACTCGTTCGGTACTCCTCCGCACCGAACCGGAACCCCCGTACCGAAACGGTTCAATACAAATACACATACCGTTACACTCCTACTTAATATAAGTATATTCTCACTAATAACAAGTATACTTTTCTAGGAAGAAAAAAAAGAGACCTTTTTGCTCAATATGTTGAAAAATATTCTTAAATGAAGTAAATGCCAGTGGCATTACATTGACATAACGATATGCGCTTGGCATCACAATTTTTTTTTTCATGCTTGAAGTAAGAAATTATTACTTTAAAAAAAAGCAGTTTTATACTTGTGAGTGTTGATGACACAGCTTTGCAACACTTGATATTCTAGTTTCAAGCATGTTTTACTCAATATAGGTCAGGCCTAGGGGTGTAACGGTACGTGTATTTGTATCGAACGGTACGGGGGTTTCGGTTCGGCACGCGGGCGAACCAAACAAGTTCGGAAGCAGAAGTCTTCACAAGCTGCTCTGCTTTATGCCTCTGTCTCTGCCTCATTGTCCCGCCCACACAACCATCTGATTGGTTACATACAAAGCCAATCAGCAGTGCGTATTCAGAGCGATGTAACAGCCAATCAGCAGTGCGTATTCAGACTTCAGAACGATGTAATCAATGCTTTAGCGTCAAGCAGATATTCGTCTAGCAGGGGAGGAGCGAACTCTACCCAAATTATACTAAACACTTCCCAGTCACAACTATTACAAACATCACTATGAGCCCGTTGACCTTCTAGAAACTTAAACTGCAGCTCAGCTCGCTCACATTATAGGCTTGAGATGAAGGCTAATTAGTTTTTAGCGTAACGTTAGCTCATTTTTCTGTGTGTGTGTGTGAGTGTGTGTGTGTGTGTGTGTGTGTGTGTGTGTGTGTGTGTGCGTGTGCGTGTGCGCGTGCGTGTGCGTGCGTGCGTGCGTGCGTGCGTGTGTGCGTGTTTTTTAGGTGCAGCAAAGCCCTATCTGTATGTTATTTCATTGAACTCCGTTGTGTTTAGGCATGAATAGTCTCTCCTATTGCAATTGTACTATTTTTCAGCTATAG
The DNA here is from genome assembly GCF_033978795.1 of Nerophis ophidion. NCBI lineage: Eukaryota > Metazoa > Chordata > Actinopteri > Syngnathiformes > Syngnathidae > Nerophis > Nerophis ophidion. Next base: position 19,945,085 of record NC_084627.1, read on the forward strand.
TTACATGAATCATTAGTAATGTAACAGCCTAGTTTTGAATAACAGGGTCCCTGCCATCACATGTTGATAAAAATACAACATTTACATAATAAAAGTCAACTACAGGCTTCCCAAATGCTGTAATAAATTAAGCATGATGAATTGACATTAAAGAGTTTCAATGGAAACTGTTTAATGTTAAACTTTTTATATGTAGAAGAAAGGTTTTTTCATTTTATTTAATCAAAGCAACAACTTGAGGCAGTTTGATGTGGATTAACGTGGGCTTAATTATTATAGTGTTCCCAATGTTAAAAGGATAAAGCCATTGTTTACAAATTTGGTAAATAAATAACCAAAAAATGTATATTTTGTTGATTTCTTACTGTACCGAAAATGAACCGAACAGCGACCTCTAAACCGAGGTACGTACCGAACCGAAATTTTTGTGTACCGTTACACCCCTAGGCCTGGGCAATTATTTTGACTCAGGGACCACATTTAGAGAAAAAAAATATGTGTCTGGGAGCCGGTATATCTATTTTTAGGCACACTAATACAAAACTTCGCAATAATGTCTGATTGAATGCTAAAAACGTTACGTTGAAAAATATTCTTAAATGAAGTAAATGCTAGTGCCATTACCTTGACATAATGATATGCGCTTGGCATCACAATTTTTTTTTTTCATACTTGAACTAAGAAATTATTACTTTAAAAAAGTGGATTTATACTTGTGAGTGTTGATGACACAGCTTTGCAACAGTTGATATTCTAGTTTCAAGCATATTTTACTCAATATAGGTCATCAAATGTCAGCAACAAGCTGTAATATCTTACTGAGATCATTTAGAACCAAAACACTTAAAACAAGTAAACACTCGAACATAAAATCTGCTTAGTGTGAAGAAATATCTTATCAGACAGAAAATAAGCAAATATCACCCTTATTTGAGATATTTCATCTTACTTAGATTTCAGTTTTTACAGTGTAGAACAGGGGTCGGCAACCTTTACCACTCAAAGAGCCATTTTGACCTGTTTCACAAAATAAAGAAATGTATGGGACCCACAAGACTTTTTGAAATTTAAAATGAAATAACAGCATACAAAGTTTTTTTTTGCTTTGGGCTATGTATTAAAGGCCTACTGAGATGAGATTTTCTTATTTAAACGGGGATAGCAGGTCCATTCTATGTGTCATACTTGATCATTTCACGATATTGCCATATTTTTGCTGAAAGGATTTAGTAGAGAACATCCACGATAAAGTTCGCAACTTTTGTTGCTAACAGAAAAGCCCTGCGTTTACCGGAAGTCGCAGACGATGACGTCACATGTTGATGGCTCCTCACATCCTCACATTGTTTTTACTGGGAGCCTACAACAAAAACAGCTATTCGGACCGAGAAAACGACAATTTCCCCATTAATTTGAGCGAGGATGAAAGATTTGTGTTTGAGGATATTGATAGCAACGGACTAGAAAATGTTTTAAAAAAAAAGTTAAAAAAAATAAAAACGCGATTGCATTGGGACGGCTTCAGATGTTTTTAGACACATTTACTAGGATCATTCTGGGAAATCCCTTATCTTTCTATTGTGTTGCTAGTGTTTTAGTGAGTCTAACAGTACCTGATAGTCGGAGGTGTGTGTCCACGGGTGTCTTGACGCGCAGTGTCTCAGGGAAGTCGACAGCAGCTTTATGGGCGGCACAAGCTCAGCTGATCTCCGGTAAGAAGTGACTTTTTACCACAATTTTCTCACCAAAACCTGCTGGTTGACATTCAGTCGGGATCCATGTTCGCTGTGATCCATAGTAAAGTTTCACCTACGGGAATTTTAAACAAGGAATCACCGTGTGTTTGTGTGGCTAAAGGCTAAAGCTTCCAAACTCCATCTTCTACTTTGACTTCTCCAATATTAATTGAACAAATTGCAAAAGATTCAACAACACGGATGTCCAAAATACTGTAATTATGCGGTTAAAGCAGACGACTTTTAGCTGTGTGTGTGTGCAGCGCTCATATTTTCTAACAGCCCGTGACGTCACGCATATACGATATAAGATGAAGGTGGGAAGCGGTGTATTGCAGCTGTCTTTAGCAACACAAACACAGCCAGTGTTTCCCTGTTTAAAATTCTTGAAGGTGAAGCTTTACTATGGAACAGAGCGGTCAAGCGAACATTGTTCCCGACCACATGTCAACCGGCAGGTTTCGGTGAGAAAATTGTGGTTATGAGTCGGCTCTTACCGTAGACATGAGCGGAGCTTGCATCCTCCTGCAGCTGCTTGGCTTCCCTCAGAGACACTGGCGGTCACCACACCCTTGGCCACACCCCTCCGACTTTCAGGTACAATGTAATCTCACTAAAACACTAGTAACACAATAAGCAGATAAGGATTTTCCACAATTATTCTAGTAAATGTGTCTAATAACATCTGAATCGCTCCCACTGCCCTCGCTTTTTTTTTTTTTTTTTTTTATTTAAATTTTTTTTTTTTTTCTTCCCTAGTCCTTCACTCTCACTATCCTCATCCACGAATCCTTCATCCTTGCTCAAATTAATGGGGAAATTGTCGCTTTCTCGGTCCGAATCGCTCTAGCTGCCGGTGGCCATGATTGTAAACAATGTGAGGATGTGAGGAGCTCTACAACCAGTGACGTCACGCGCACATCGTCTGCTACTTCCGGTACAGGCAAGGCTTTTTTATTAGTGACCAAAAGTTGCAAACTTTATCGTCGATGTTCTTTACTAAATCCTTTCAGCAAAAATATGGCAATATCGTGAAATGATCAAGTATGACACATAGAATGGACCTCCTATCCCCGTTTGAATAAGAAAATCTCATTTAGGCCTTTAATTTGAAAATGTAATATTGGTGCTGCCTGCGAGTTTTATTTGAATGCCTCATGACAACATCACATTTGCCAACCATCTAAATTTTTCCCGGGAGACTGCCGAGTTTCAGAGCAACCATTCTCTCGACTGTCTGCTGGTTTTCACCCAAACAACAATAATAAGGGCGTGCTACGATGACAATGCGTTTAGCGCCCTCTACAACAGTAACAAACAGCTTACCAGCCCATTCACATGTCGTATGAGGCTTCTGCAGACACACATAAGCGACTGCAAGGCATACTTGCTCAACAGCCATACAGGTTACACTGAGGGTTATGATATAAACAACTTTACTCCCCTACTAATATGCGCCACACTGTGAACCCACACCAAACAAGAATGACAAACACATTTCGGAGAACATCTGCACTGTATCACAACATAAATACAACATAACAAATACCCAGAATCCCATGTATCCCAAACTCTTCCGGGCTACATTATACAACCCCGCTACCAACAAAAACCCGTCCCACCAAGCCCGCCCACCTCAACCGACGCACAGAGGGGTGCTACCCCCGCTACCCTATACATACAGTACCCCGCTTTTCCCAGGAGATATCCCGTATTTTGAAATTTAAATGTTGACGACCCCCTTCATTAGAAACACCTAATAAAGGTGTTTGTGAAATCCACTGCTGTTGTTTTTGCTCAATTCACCAACATTAGCGCCTCATAATACACTGTCGCTAATGGTACAACATTTTCGAATAAAAAATTAATGTTCAAAAAAACAACTTAGAGCCTTGTCCAGCTGTTTACTGATGAATACAATTCATGTTTAGCTAACTTTTTCTGCAAATGAATATTGGCTCCAAATATCAGTTATCAGCAACTTTAACTACTAATAATCGGTATTGCCCCTGAAAAAAACATATTGTTCGATCTCTACAAAGAAATACGGTTTATTTGCTGTAATGAAGTTAATTGTTATTAACTTTGGGGAGAAGCTCCACACTGCGTATGGAGACATATAATTAGCTTCTAGCGGCTTGTCAGCCGGGGGATAGCAATAAAAACAGTGTCAGCTAGAAGGGTTCTGCGTTTGTGATTGGCATTAAAAAGCATTAATGAGCAATGATGATCACATATTTTTTTGTGAAAATTGTCAGATACTGAAATGAATGCAACAAGGAAATTCTGCAACTACATGAACGCTGCAAGATTAAAAATGAATGCCAACAAAGAATCCTGTAAATGCTAAAATTGCCCACAAACAACACATTATAAACAACTGGGTAAGAGAAATGCTGCAATTCCACGAAACATTGGGGAACCAGACCTCAGGGATATACGTTTTTAAAGTTATGATGAGCAGGATTGCTTTATAATGTTGTTGGATAGTTTGAACAAAGACACAAAGAAAAGTTACCTTTTAATTTAGCCCGCTCCGCTGGCAACATGGTTATCTTCCGCTTTGTTCCGTGAACTTGCAAAAATTTTTCTTGCAGTTGTTTTTGCGGGGTTTCAGTGCTCTTGTTTTGGGTCATTGCTGTGTTTCATGTTGACACCTATTGGCCTCTGTCTATCTCTGCTCATATTTAGAGTTGCTTCACATAATCGATACACATGGCTAATTTTCCAGTTCTCCCATTCTAAACTCGACCATTTTGTACCAAGCAGCCAGGGCGTGGCGGTTTCTTTTGGTGTTTTTTTCTGTACTTTCTTTGGTGACATTACTCTTAGCTGCACAATAACGACTGTTGGTATTAGTATTAGTTTCAAACATGCATACAGTTACAATTTTGTGCATCACATATTTCCATTTCAACAGGTCCAAAAAGGAGTAGAAGCAATTCCTTTTTAATCCTATTCTGTTTCATAGCAATTTCCAACACATTTGTTTGTTTGTGTTATCATAGCATGTTAATACTGCTATTTTAATCAATGCATGTTTAATCAAAGAGCGTTATTCACAGAGAGTGTGTGATCTACTTAAAAAGTATAACTTTTCTTCTGATGCTGTTCTCTTGCTTTTAACATTCCAAGTATTCTTGTCACTTGTAGACTGACCTGGAAAAGGAATGTATACATGCAACAGCAAGCTACATGATAGAGACCCCCCTGGATTGAAGTGAGATTCAAATCAGGGACAGGAGCAGGTTTTTCTTGCATAACACAACTCTGAATCAATGTTACCTCCACATGTAATGATCCTAGCCAAGGCTGGTCTGCACCAGAGAACTTTAAATCAGGCTTTGAAGTCTGAACTGATCGTCTGCATGTCATGTCAGATTTCAAGGAATCTTGCAAGTTAATCCTATCTAAAGCAGCTTGGCTTTTTCAAAAGTAACACTTCTACTACTAAATGAAAAAACATTCTAGCACAGAAAAAATTTGTAGCAATAAGAAAAGTCTTAAATATCACAATGTCATTTTTTACCCTGAAACCACATACACATGTGCACTCATACATTTAACGCAATGCCATCATAAGGCTTACTGCATCGCTCAATTAAACACTGAGAACATCCCTAAACTGTACAGGCACTGTCACTAACTCAATTGTAGGGCTGGACGATATTGACCAAAAGTCATATCCCGATATAGTTTGACCCATAAACTAACCCATAAATGGATATATTCAGGCACGGTATCTTTACAAACATTTGTGAACTCCGAACATGACCTTACAATTTTAGACCAGCATGTTGTAAACTTACAACAGTTATTTAACAGTTGTATTTACATGATAACTCTCTCTTGTCACGTCTCTAATGGCCGATTAGTGTTCCATATAATAATAACGTAATTTGCCGTGACTCGTTCAGAAATTGCACAGTCCATCTTCATAAAAGTGTTTTCATTTGGCTTATAAGTAAATCGTCCATTAAAATAAAATGGATGATTACGAATGATTAGTTCCAGTGTAGGTAACGATGTCCTCATGTTGTGGTTGTCGTCTATTGTCACAAGAAGGAAATGCAGTAGCTAGTCAACGACAGCAGCATTTGCTCCTTCTGGAGACCGTGGTCATTAGTGTTTTGGAAGAGAATTTGCAAGTCTGGTACTACCCTGGTCCATGTGCGTCGCGGCCATATATTTTTTGTTTGGAATAGAAAAATAGTTATGCACAAAAATCCACTTTTTCTGATTTTTGGTTTGAAAATTAAAAAAAAGGAAAACTGATCATTATCCATTAATCATTATCTGTTATTTGATTTTATTGATGTTTTTAAAAATCAAAAAATGGGTATTAAACCGAGTGGAAAACGTGTTTCTCTATTCTCTGTTCAAGGTTTGGACATATGCACAGTTTGCACATGCGCAGTGTTTCTTTTCAACTTCTCATCTATAAGTGACCCTAAACCATACTTGCCAATCTTGAGACCTCCAAATCCAGGAGATGGGGGGGGGGTGGGGGGGGGGGGGGGGGGGGTTGAGGTGGGCGGGGTTTTGGGGCGGGTTTTGGTGGTAGTGGGGGTTTATATTGTAGCCTCTCGGAAGAGTTAGTGCTGCAAGGGGTTCTGGGTATTTGTTCGGTTGTGTTTATGTTGTGTTACGGTGCGGCGCATATTTGTAACAGTGATAAAGTTGTTTATATGGCCACCTTCAGTGTGACCTGTATGGCTGTTGATCAAGTATGCGTTGCATTCACTTATGTGTGTCTGTAAAAGCTGCGTATATTATGTGACTGGGCCGACACGTTGTTTGTATGGAGGAAAAGCGGACGTGACGACAGATTTTAGAGGACGCTAAAGGCACTGCCTTTAAGGCACGCTCCCAATATGGTTGTCCATGTGGAAATCAGGAGAAATTCGGGAGAATGGTTGTCCCGGGAGATTTTCGGGAAGGGCACTGAAATTCCTGAGTCTTTCGGAAAAATTGGGAGGGTTGGCAAGTATGCCCTAAACAACAACAACAGAAGAAGAGCGACGTTTGCCTTAACGATAGAGAACCGATAAAATGTGTCACTTCCCATGTCTCTGGACTTTAAAAAACAGACGGTAACTTTTGACAGTGAGAACATTTTTATATGACACAACTGTCACCGTTCTTTGTCTTTTTCTTGTGTTGTTCCGGGTTAATCACAAACGAGCATCTGAAAAGAGACACAGAGCATGTGCATACCAATCCACAGAGCATGTGCATACCAATACACGCATATGTCCAATGCATTCAAATTGAACAGGGAATAGAGAAAGTAGTTTTCCACTCAATTTTCCGTTTTTTGTTTTTTTAATTTTCAAACCAAAAATTGGGAAAAGTACATTTTTATGTAAAATAATTTTTCGAATCAAAACGAATGGCCACGACGTAAACAGACTCACACCCCAAGGAATATCTATACATCAAACAAGACAAACTACGTGGCGAGAGAGTATACACCAGGCTTTAAGAGGTGTTTTCAGATAAGAAAAAAGAAAAAGCCTTGAAAATATTTTTGAATAAAGTCAGATATAATCTTCTTTAAATAAAACATTTAGCTATGCTCAATTATTAAGATTACAAAACACAAAAGAACAAAATGTGAAATAAAGTGCCATGGTTTAAGAGGACATGTTTAAACAGCAGCAGCAATGCGAATATAATTGACATTTAGCAATGGTGTTTGTATAGGTAAACATTATTATAGGACATACACACACATATCTTAACCAGGAACGCCAACCTGGTGCTGTGTGACAGGCTGTGTTCTAAAATTACACTTAAAACGTAATGAATTGTAGTTACTCCTTACTTTACAAAAAGGTAATTGGAATACTAATGGGATTACTCTTTTAATAAATGTAATTACCGGTAGTTATTAGGGAAAGTAATAAATGCCTTACTTAAAGATTCAAATATCTGGCATCATGCAGTCGAGATAAGTTTCATATGAGAGCAGTGTCTGTGTGTGTGCCTTTTAAAAGACGGTGCCTGTTGCCCCGTGACGTGAGACTTCAGTGAGTCCACGAGTTTCACAGGCATTTTATCATGATCTGTTTTTATTAGCTTAGCAGGCGAGTAGCGGAAGTTTGTCTGACGAGCTCTTTTGAATTTTTCACAGGTTTGTGTTGGTTTACCTCTGCTTAATAAATAGATTGAATGAGTTTGGGTGTATGTTCTTGTCAACAAACGGGATATTGATTGGATGGAAAGTGTGTCACTTTTATCATTGACTTGTTGTTCAATATTCCCTCCGACCCTCATGCTAACTAGCACACAGCAGTTTCCCCCAACTTCAAATCTACATGTGTTGGTGGGGTGTGGCTAGGTGTGTGGTCAATGTGATGTCATCACATAATTTGCATAATTGTTGATGATGCAGATGTGTGTGTGTGTATGTATGAATATATATATATATATGTATGTATGTATGTATGTGTGTGTGTGTGTGTATACAGTATACAGTGGGGCAAAAAAGTATTTAGTCAGCTACCGATTGTGCAAGTTCTCCCACTTAAAATGATGACAGAGGTCTGTAATTTTCATCATAGGTACACTTCAACTGTGAGAGACTGAATGTGAAAAAAAAAATCCCGGAATTCACATTGTAGGAATTTTAAAGAATGTATTTGTAAATTATGGTGGAAAATAAGTATTTGGTCAATAACACAACTTCAACTCAATACTTTGTAATATATACTTTGTTGGCAATAACAGAGGTGAAACGATTACTATAGTTCTTTACCTGGTTTGCACACACAGTAGCTGGTATTTTGGCCCATTCCTCTATGCAGATCTTCTCGAGAGCAGTGATGTTTTGGGGCTGTCGCCGAGCAACACGGACTTTCAACTCTCTCGACATATTTTCTATGAGGTTGAGGTCTGGAGACTGGCTAGGCCACTCCAGGACTTTCAAATGCTTCTTACGGAGCCACTCCTTCGTTCCCCGGGCGGTGTGTTTGGGATCATTGTCATGCTGGAAGACCCAGCTATGTTTCATCTTCAAAGCTTTCACTGATGGAAGGAGGTTTTGGCTCAAAATCTCACGATATATGGCCCCATTCATTCTTTCCTTAACACGGATCAGTCGTCCTGTCCCCTTAGCAGAAAAACAGCCCCAAAGCATGATGTTTCAACCCCCATGCTTCACAGTAGGTGTGGTGTTCTTGGGATGCAACTCAGTATTCTTCTTCCTCCAAACACGTCGAGTTGAGTTTATACCAAAAAGTTCTATTTTGGTTTTATCTGACCACATGACATTCTCCCAATCCTCTGCTGTATCATCCATGTGCTCTCTGGCAAACTTCAGATGGGCCTGGACATGCACTGGCTTAAGCAGGGGGACACGTCTGGCACTGCAGGGTTTGTTTCCCTGTCGGGGTAGTGTGTTACTGATGGTAACCTTTGTTACTTTGGTGTCAGCTCTCTCCAGGTCATTCACCAGGTCCCCCCATGTGGTTCTGGGATTTTTGCTCACCGTTCTCATGATCATTTTGACCCCACCGGATGAGATCTTGCGTGGAGCCCCAGATCGAGGGAGATTATCAGTGATCTAGTATGTCTTCCATTTTTTCATAATTGATCCCACAGTTGATTTTTTCACACCAAGCTGATTGCCTATTGTAGATTCACTCTTCACAATCTGGTGCAGGTCTACAATTATTTTCCTGGATGCCTTCGACAGCTCTTTGGTCTTGGCCATATTGGACTTTGGAGTCTGACTGTTAGAGGCTGTGGACAGGTGTCTTTTATACAGATAACGACTTCAAACAGGTTCCAGTAATACAGGTAACGAGTGGAGGACAGAAGAGCTTCTTAAAGAAGAAGTTACAGGTCTGTGAGAGCCAGAGATCTTCCTTGTTTGAAGTGACCTAATACTTATTTTCCACCATAATTAACAAATACCTTTTTCAAAATTCCGACAATGTGAATTCCTGGATTTTTTTTTTTCACATTCTGTCTCTCACAGTTGAAGTGTACCTATGATGATAATTACAAACCTCTGTCATCATTTTAAGTGGGAGAACTTGCACAATCGGTGGCTGACTAAATACTTTTTTGCCCCACTGTACAATAAAACATTCTTGTTCATATTGCATTAATATATGCTCATTTTAAACTTTCATGCATTGAAGGAAATCACAACTAAGTCAATTGACCAAAACTGTATTTATGAAACATTTATTAGCAGGTGACTTTTCAAATGATGCTACATATTAGCAGTAATGTTACTTTTAGTAGCAATGCTTGTGCCCCACACTTGACCAATTAAAGTTGTCTATTCGACATATTGCCGCTTGAAGCCGAACCTGCTGTTTTTCTTGGGGGTTATTTTTTCCTTCATTCGCACCTTCTTTCTGTCCGATTACCACTCGCACGGCTTCGCTAGCATCACAGCTAATGTTACCCAGTCTGCTACCTTTCTGCTCCGAGAGGGCGTATACGTGTGTGACGTATGACATGACAGTATGTGACGTGTGTAAGTTTTTGCGCTTGCTGTCTGTGAAAAGGAGACAAAAGAAGTGGGAAGAGCCTGTAGTGTAATGCCAGCAGCTAAAAGCAACTGCGTGAAAACGTATACTCGAATATCACGATATAGTCATTTTCTATATCGCACAGAGACAAACCCGCGATATATCGCGTATATCGATATATCGCCCAGCCCTATCATGGATGTCCCTGCTTATTTCAGCAAGACAATGCCAGGCCACATTATGCACGTGGTACAACAGCGTGGCTTCGTAGTAAAAGAGTGCGGGTACTAGACTGGCCTGCCTGTAGTCCAGACCTGTCTCCCTTTGAAAATTTGTGGCACAATATAAAGCGTAAAATACCACAACATTGATTAATTGATTGAAACTTTTATTAGTAGATTTCACAGTTCAGTACATATTCCGTACGATTGACCACTAAATGGTAACACCCGAATAAGTTTTTTAACTTGTTTAAGTCGGGGTCCACGTTAATCAATTCATGGTAAGAGATCCCGGACTGTGGAACAATTAAAGCTGTACATCAAGCAAGAATGGGAAAGAATTCCACCTGAAAACCTTCAAAAATTGGTCTCCTCAGTTCCCAAACGTTTACTGAGTGTTGTTAAAAAGAAAAGCCATGTAACACAGTGGTAGAAATGTACCTGTGCCAACTTTTTTGCAATGTGTTGTTGACATTCAATTCTTAGTTATTGAGTATTATCAAAACAAATATCAAGTTTCCCAGTTCGAACATTAAATATCTTGTCTTTGCAGTCTATTCAATTGAATATAAGTTATAAATGATAAATGGGTTGTACTTGTATAGCGCTTTTCTACCTTCAACGTACTCAAAGCGCTTTGACACTACTTCCACATTTACCCATTCACACACACATTCACACACTGATGGAGTTAGCTGCCATGCAAGGCGCTAACCAGCACCCATCAGGAGCAAGGGTGAAGTGTCTTGCTCAGGACACAACGGACGTGACGAGTTTGGTACTAGGTGGGAATTGAACCAGGGACCCTTGGGTTGCGCACGGCCAGTTTACCACTGCGCCACACAGTTGAAAATGATTTGCAAATCATTGTATTCTGTTTTTGTTTACAATTTACACAACGTGCCAACTTCACTGTTTTTGGAAGTGTTGTGACTGTGGAAAAAGACTATAATATGATACCTTTCATACATTTACCTAGCATAAGTAAATGCATCTCGTTGTTGTGTTATTATATCATAGCTTTGTTTGCAGTGTTGCGTCTTCTGTCGTCATAGTACCTTACCACAAACAATAGTATTTGCTTTGTAAACTACAATAGAAAAATTACCTTTACTTTCTAATGCAAGCAGATGTTTGTGTTTAATTTTGCAGGTATACCTAATGTCACTAGTGAATTTAGGCAATAACACTGTGAGTCACACCCTCACTTTTGTGTTTGTGCGGTTGCAACCGCTCAACAAGCTAGTGTAATAATAGTTCTACATAGTTTGCACTTGCTCGCTACTCTCTTGTCAAGTCACTACTGTGGCGCTGCGAGACAATGGTACTATTGTGTGCGCAAATGTATGCAAGCGTCCACACACACAAACATGTCGGACCCCCCATCCTCCTATGTGGCATATGGTGGCTGGGCTTTACACCCGTCACATTGAGGTCATTCAGCTCACTTATTTCCAAGTGCTTTTACAGTGGCATAAGAAAATCTTCTGTAATTACTGCAAATGTTCAATTTTTTTTGTTTGTCTAAGCTAATTAACTATTCCACTCCTGATCTGGTGCATGTAAAATGGTGAGAATCTGTCTAAAAACATGTTATCTCATTTGTATGATTGCATTAGCGGTGTGCAATTTAGAAATAAATATACATCGGTATAGGTAATCTTATATCCCGATAACGAGATATATATATATATATATATATATATATATATATATATATATATATATATATATATATATATATATATATATATATATATATATATCTCTTGATTGGATTATCCAGAGAATAGTGCTCGATACCGTGGTAGAGCGCAATATGTAGGTGTGGGAAAAAATCACAAGACTACTTCATCTCTACAGAACTGTTTCATGAGGGGTTCCCTCAATCATCAGGAGATTTTAATGGAAGCATTCACATACAATGGTTTATATAGTGCACAGAGTGGGTGGGTACAAGCAGGCGTAGGGTGTGGTGATTGGCTCATGTGTTACCTAGGAGGTGTTTCCGTCTGTGGCGGCATGTTGAAATGATTTCACTGCGCTTGTTGAGGGATGATACATCTGGATGATATATAATAAACAGTTTCTCTTTTAAGCATAGGTTGCATCTTTTATTACCACTGTTGTAAGGTGTGCTGGATGCAAGAATTTGCCATGTTATTGAATATTCAACATTATTGTCTTTGAGGTTCCAAATGTGTTTGCTGAGCTCTGTAGAATTCCGCAAAGTCTGGTTTCTAAAGGAGGCGTTGTGATTATTCCATCTTGTTTTGAACGCTCCTTCGGTTGCGTGAACGCTCCTTCGGTTGCGTGACACGCAAGGACATTAACACATCCGACGCGTACGTAGGATTAACCGAAGGAGCGTTCAAAACAAGATGGAATAATCACAACGCCTCCTTTAGAAACCTGACTTTGCGGAATTCTACAGAGCTCATCAAACATATTTGGAACCTCAAAGACAATAATGTTGAATATTCAATAACATGGCAAATTCTTGCATCCAGCACACCTTACAACAGTGGTAATAAAAGATGCAACCTATGCTTAAAAGAGAAACTGTTTATTATATATCATCCAGATCTATTATCCCTCTACAAGCGCAGTGAAATCATTTCAACATGCCGCCACAGACGGAAACACCTCCTAGGTAACACATGAGCCAATCACCACACCCTACGCCTGCTTGTACCCACCCACTCTGTGCACTATATAAACCATTGTATGTGAATGCTTCCCTTAAAATCTCCTGATGATTGAGGGAACCCCTCATGAAACAGTTCTGTAGAGATGAAGTAGTCTTGTGATTTTTTCCCACACCTACATATATATATATATATATATATATATATATATATATATATATGGCGTGGCACAGTGGTAGAGTGGCAGTGCGCAACCCGAGGGTCCCTAGTTCAATCCCCACCTAGTACCAACCTCGTCACGTCCGTTGTGTCCTGAGCAAGACACTTCACCCTTGCTCCTGATGGGTGCTGGTTAGCGCCTTGCATGGCAGCTACCTCCATCAGTGTGTGAATGTGTGTGTGAATGGGTGAATGTGGAAGTAGTGTCAAAGCGCTTTAAGTACCTTGAAGGTAGAAAAGCGCTATACAAGTACAACCCATATATAAAAAAATATATATATATACACATTATATATATATATATATATATATATATATATATATATATATATATATAATGTGTATATATATGTGTGTATATTAGGGTTGTCGCCGATATTTGCCAAAAAATGCGTATCCAGATCCAGTTTAAAAAAAGGACCGGGCCGTATTTTCCAACACACCGATTTAAATAATACATTCCACTCTTCTGCTGCTCCCTACGCTCCGTTCCGCATTTTCCAGCACACCTTCATTACATCCAGTGGTCTGTGTTCTAACTGTTAAGACGGCCGTGCGAATTAAAAACTTCGGTAAAAATGGCAGCTGTGTGGGATTATTTTACCCTACAAAACGAAAAAGATGAAGAGGTGGAGTGCAAAACATGCCACAATAAAGTCAAGCGTGGTGGTAAAGTTGCAAGACATTTTAATGACTTTTGAGAGTGAGAGGCTTTTTAGCACTCATTGATGAACACAGGAGCAGGCTAACACCTGAGCATCTTGAAGTGCTCGTCTTTGTTGGAAAGAATCTCCCCATTATGCTTGGACTTCAATTGTTTGCCCCCCCCCCCCCCCCCCCCCGACTGGGGAAAACATTTGAAAGGAGTGTGTTGATAGTTTTTTTTGTTTTTTTTTTCAAAGTTTACACTTGTTCAAGAGCAAGCATTGATGCTAAGTTATAGACATTTTATCCCACTCAGGTTGTTTGTGTGTTTTGCTTTTTTAAATAATGTTTACAGCATTATTTGCACTTTATACTGTTCACTTTTTTACTGTTTAATGATGCCATTTCTGTTTGACATGTATAATTTTTTCCATTTTGTGTTTATCCTTGAATACCAACCATTGCGTATTATTCAAACTCACCTAATTCAGCTGGCTAGTTGTTATCAAGAGTATTAAAACCCTTTTCAACATGAATCCGACAACTAATTAGGCTAAATAACTTTAAACTTTAATACATGCTCATATAGGCCAGTATCGGCCAGTATCGGTATCGGATCGGAAGTGCAAAAACAATATCGGTATCTGATCGGAAGTGCAAAAACCTGGATCGGGACATCCCTAGTGTATATATACATATACATGTATATATATGTATACATATGTGTATATGTATATATGTGTATATGTATACATGTGTGTATATATATATATATGTGTATATGTATACATATGTGTATATGTATAGATGTGTATATGTATACATATGTGTATATGTATATATGTATATGTGTGCGTCTATATATATATGTATATATATATATACACACATACACATGTATGTATGTATGTATGTATATATATATATATATATATATATATATATATACACATACACACATATGTATGTATGTATGTGTGTGTATATATATATATATATATATATATATATATATATATATATATATATATATATATATATACACATATGTGTATATGTATATATATATATATATACACATATGTATGTATGTATATATGTATATATATATATATATATATATATATATATACACATGTGTATATGTATATATATATGTATATATATATATATATATATATATATACACATATGTATATATTAGGGGTGTAACGGTACGTGTATTTGTATTGAACCGTTTCGGTACGCGGGTTTCGGTACGCGGGTTTCGGTACGCGGGTTTCGGTTGTGTACCGAACGAGTTTCCACACGAACATATTAAGAAGCCGCCTATGCTAAAGTCTATACAAGCTGCTCCGCTCCGTTCTGCCTCTGTCTCTGTCTGTACACAGCACACAGCATTGTCCCACCCACACAACCATCTGATTGGTTACACGCAAAGCGATAACAGCCAATCAGCAGTGCGTATTCAGAGCGATAAGAGCCAATCAGCAGTGCGTATTCAGAGCGCATGTGTGTGTGTGTGCGTGTATTACGACAGCAAAGCCCTGTCTGTATGTTATTTCACTTTACCTTTTTCTGTGTTGATTGAGCTGTGTTGAAGCAGCAAAAAAGGACATTATGTTAAATGAAGAGTTTCTGTCTGTGATAGTTGATATAATAATTTAACTGTATCATTAAGCCTACATGAACTCCATTGTGTTCAGGGGTGAATAGTCTCTCCTATTGCTATTGTACTATTTTTTTCAGGTATAGTTACATTAATCATTAGTAATGTAGCAGCCTAGTTTTGAATGGCAGGGTCCCTGCTATCACATGTTGATACAAATATAACATTTACATAATAACATTTCAACATTGTCAATGTACTGTCCTTCATGCCATGTCTTCTAGTGATGGAAAATATTCAAAGTATTCAAGTTGCTAGCTAATTAGCGGTATATTTTGCATATTAACCTACCGTTGTTTGGTCGGTGTCTGACTGTTTTAATCCAAACAGCGTTTTTAAGCCAATTCTTCCTGTGGAAATAAAACACATGAAAAGCAAAAATGTTAAGTAGTAAAAATGACATTCATATAGCAACTGAAATCAAAAACTTGTGGTTTTGATGAAACTTTAAGAGAATGTCCAAAATGGGATAAGGAAGTGATTACATGTTGGCGGTGATCCAGATCATTTCAACTACATGGCCTGACTCCTTACGTTTACTTTGCAAGGCTCAAATGTTCTCTGTGTGTATACTAGCGGCCCCGGACACGCCTCTACCCAAAGAAATAAAGAAAGTAGATGAGTGACAAGAGAATTCACTCAGTTATTTAAGCAACATACCTCAAATGGTTTTGGGTAGATATTGATGAATCTTACAGCAAATGTCTGAAACCGCCACTTGCAACAACATCGTGGGTAAAACATCTAAATTGTGGGAATATTTCCTCTCATTCTTGTTAAAAATATGAATACCTTGCTCATTTTCCAAAGCAGATCAGGTTTTTATGACACCATATGTTTGATACAGGAGCATTTAATTTGGAGGAATGTTGGACATTTGGAGGATGTGGCCTCAACTCGGAAAGATTATTAGCTTGTACCTTGCTAGTTAGCTAATATGTGTGAAATGAAGTTCTGTGAAAAATTTATTTAACTATAATTTTAGCCAAAGTCTGCCAGCTAAACTTTGTCAAAACAACTCAAGTACTTTTTAAAGCAGCGTCAACACACACACACTAAACATTAGGCACAAATGCGCCGGTATCACAAGATTAAATATACAATCTGTTAAATAGCTAAAATGTTAAGAATAAATAAATGACACAATTCTATGCATTGAGTCTATTATAGTGCTAAAAATACCCGGAGTTGAATTATTATTATTATTATTTTAGTATGCAGCTTTTTAAACACATCATGTCAAAATGTTTGTTTAGTTTTGATCGAGTTAGTTTTGTCCTCTCTGAGCTGCAACCTTATCGTGGTAGAGGAGTTTGCGTGTCCCAATGATCCTAGGAGCTATGTTGTCCGGGGGCATAAAGCCCCCTGGTAGGGTCTCCCAAGGCAAACAGGTTCTAGGTGAGGGATCAGACAAAGAGCAACTCGAAGACCTTTATGAAGATGAAAAACCATGGACCCAGATTTCCCTCGCCCGGACGCGGGTCACCGGGGCCCCCCTCTGGAGCCAGGCCCGGAGGTGGGGCACGATGGCGAGCGCCTGGTGGCCGGGCCTGTTCCCATGGGGCCCGGCCGGGCACAGCCCGAAGAGGCAACGTGGGTCACCCCTCCAATGGGCTCACCACCCATAGCAGGGGCCATAGAGGTCTGGTGCATTGTGAGCTGGGCGACAGCCGAAGGCAGGGCACTTGGCGGTCCGATCCTCGGCTACAGAAGCTAGCTCTTGGGACGTGGAACGTCACGTCACTGGGGGGTAAAAGAGCCTGAGCTAGTGCGCGAAGTCGAGAAATTCCGGCTGGATATAGTCTGACTCACTTCGACGCACAGCAAGGGCTCTGGAACCACTTCTCTCGAGAGGGATTGGACCCTCTTCCACTCTGGCGTTGCCGGCAGTGAGAGGCGACGGGCTGGGGTGGCAATTCTTGTTTCCCCCCGGCTCAAAGCCTGTACGTTGGGGGTTGAACGAAAGGGTAGCCTCCCTCCGCCTTCGGGTGGGGGGACGGGTCCTGACTGTTGTTTGTGCTTATGCACCAAACAGCAGTTCAGAGTACCCACCCTTTTTGGGAACACTCGAGGGAGTACTGGAAAGTGCTCCCCCGGGGGATTCCCTTGTCCTACTGGGAGACTTCAACGCTCACATTGGCAACGACAGTGAAACCTGGAGAGGCGTGATTGGGAAGAATGGCCGCCCGGATCTGAACCCGAGTGGTGTTTTGTTATTGGACTTTTGTGCTCGTCACAGTTTGTCGATAACAAACACCATGTTCAAACATAAGGGTGTCCATATGTGCACTAGGCACCAGGACACCCTAGGCCGCAGTTCCATGATCGACTTTGTAGTTGTGTCATCGGATTTGCGGCCTCATGTTTTGGACACTCGGGTGAAGAGAGGGGCGGAGCTTTCTACCGATCACCACCTGGTGGTGAGTTGGCTGCGATGGTGGGGGAGGATGCCGGACAGACCTGGGAGGCCCAAACGCATTGTGAGGGTCTGCTGGGAACGTCTGGCAGAGTCTCCTGTCAGACAAAGTTTCAATTCCCACCTCCGGAAGAACTTTGAACATGTCACGAGGGAGGTGCTGGACATTGAGTCCGAGTGGACCATGTTCCGCACCTCTATTGTCGAGGCGGCAGATCGGAGCTGTGGCCGCAAGGTAGTTGGTGTCTGTCGGGGCGGCAATCCTAAAACCCCTTGGTGGACACCAGCGGTGAGGGATGCCGTCAAGCTGAAGAAGGAGTCCTATCGGGTCCTTTTGGCTCATAGGACTCCGGAGGCAGTGGACAGGTACCGACAGGCCAAGCGGTGTGCAGCTTCAGCGGTCGCGGAGGCAAAAACTCGGACATGGGAAGAGTTCGGGGAAGCCATGGAAAACGACTTCCGGACGGCTTCGAAGCGATTCTGGACCACCGTCCGCCGCCTCAGGAAGGGGAAGCAGTGCACTATCAACACCGTGTATGGTGCGGATGGTGTTCTGCTGACCTCGACTGCGGATGTTTTGGATAGGTGGAAGGAATACTTCGAAGACCTCCTCAATCCCACCAACACGTCTTCCTATGAGGAAGCAGTGCCTGGGGAATCTGTGGTGGACTCTCCTATTTCTGGGGCTGAGGTCGCTGAGGTAGTTAAAAAGCTCCTCGGTGGCAAGGCCCCAGGGGTGGATGAGATCCGCCCGGAGTTCCTTAAGGCTCTGGATGCTGTGGGGCTGTCTTGGTTGACAAGACTTTGCAGCATCGCGTGGACATCGGGGGCGGTACCTCTGGATTGGCAGACCGGGGTGGTGGTTCCTCTCTTTAAGAAGGGGGACCGGAGGGTGTGTTCCAACTATCGTGGGATCACACTCCTCAGCCTTCCCGGTAAGGTTTATTCAGGTGTACTGGAGAGGAGGCTACGTCGGATAGTCGAACCTCGGATTCAGGAGGAACAGTGTGGTTTTCGTCCTGGTCGTGGAACTGTGGACCAGCTCTATACTCTCGGCAGGGTACTTGAGGGTGCATGGGAGTTTGCCCAACCAGTCTACATGTGCTTTGTGGACTTGGAGAAGGCATTCGACCGTGTCCCTCGGGAAGTCCTGTGGGGAGTGCTCAGAGAGTATGGGGTATCGGACTGTCTTATTGTGGCGGTCCGTTCCCTGTACGATCAGTGACAAAGCTTGGTTCGCATTGCCGGCAGTAAGTCGAACACATTTCCAGTGAGGGTTGGACTCCGCCAAGGCTGTCCTTTGTCACCGATTCTGTTCATAACTTTTATGGACAGAATTTCTAGGCGCAGTCAAGGCGTTGAGGGGTTCCGGTTTGGTAACCACAGGATTAGGTCTCTGCTTTTTGCAGATGATGTGGTCCTGATGGCTTCATCTGACCGGGATCTTCAGCTCTCGCTGGATCGGTTCGCAGCCGAGTGTGAAGCGACCGGAATGAGAATCAGCACCTCCAAGTCCGAGTCCATGGTTCTCGCCCGGAAAAGGGTGGAGTGCCATCTCCGGGTTGGGGAGGAGACCCTGCCCCAAGTGGAGGAGTTCAAGTACCTAGGAGTCTTGTTCACGAGTGGGGGAAGAGTGGATCGTGAGATCGACAGGCGGATCGGTGCGGCGTCTTCAGTAATGCGGACGTTGTACCGATCCGTTGTGGTGAAGAAGGAGCTGAGCCGGAAGGCAAAGCTCTCAATTTACCGGTCGATCTACGTTCCCATCCTCACCTATGGTCATGAGCTTTGGGTCATGACCGAAAGGATAAGATCACGGGTAGAAGCGGCCGAAATGAGTTTCCTCTGCCGTGTGGCGGGGCTCTCCCTTAGAGATAGGGTGAGAAGCTCTGCCATCCGGGAGGGACTCAAAGTAAAGCCGCTGCTCCTCCACATCGAGAGGAGCCAGATGAGGTGGTTCGGGCATCTGGTCAGGATGCCACCCGAACGCCTCCCTAGGGAGGTGTTTAGGGCACGTCCAACCGGTAGGAGGCCACGGGGAAGACCCAGGACACGTTGGGAAGACTATGTCTCCCGGCTGGCCTGGGAACGCCTCGGGATCCCCCGGGAAGAGCTAGACGAAGTGGCTGGGGAGAGGGAAGTCTGGGTTTCCCTGCTTAGGCTGTTGCCCCCGCGACCCGACCTCGGATAAGCGGAAGATGATGGATGGATGGATAGTTTTGTTGTTTTATTGTTAGTTGTTTGTCCTGTTTTTTTACTTGTTTTACTTTGCACCTTTTCTGTCCTTACTTTTAAATGGACAAACGTGTCATAGTTATTAAAATTTTATCAGCCTAATGAGCAGCAGAGTTACAGTACAAATATAAATAAATGAATATTAATAAACAAATTAGTCATCTTTGTTAGTAAGCTAATGCAGAAAAATATGTTTGTGTTTTGTTCTGCTGCTAGGTTGAATAAAATAAATATCTCCGAATGGTGAGGTATCGAGTTGTATCCAGACAGGTTAAAAATACAATACTTTACGACCCTTGCCACAATTGACATTCTAAGCGGACACAGACAGAGTGACCGGAAAAACAAAATTTAGGATAGGTTCTTAGCCTCGGGGGGGCAATAGACTACAGACTCTGATTACATTGAACACATATTTATTAAAAAAATAACCAAATAACAAATATCTTATAATAAATAAAAATATTTAGCATTTCAAAAGAACATCCATTTGCTGAATGGCGATATACGATATATATCTTAATATATTTTTCCGTTAGGTAAAACCAAAACACAAAACAGTCCTAGTTACCTCAGATACTAAGTATATTATTATGACTTAGTAAATCAATATTTTGACTTAGTAATTTACTAAGTCAAAATAATGACAAAATAATGACATACTAAGTCAAATTAATGACTTGCTGTAAGTGTTCGCAATAAGCGTTTGGAAAGAAAAAGGAGTTAAAAGTGGGGCCACATGCTGACATATGCTCAACTTATCATGTTTAATTTATTACAGCATTTGGGAAGCCTGTAGTTGATTTTTATAACATAGTATTCCCAGGGCATTCAATCATAACATCCATACACATGTCACATTTTGTTTGCCATGACGTAATGATACATTGTAAATGTTAACATTGTTTACATAGACACACCACCGCTGCGGAGAGAACAGGTTGAAAAGAAAGTGTCATAAGGAGGTGTTGGCTAATGGGCAAATAAAGAGGAGGATGTTGGAAATGTGTGTTTGTATATATTACTTTATTTAGTCATTTATTGTTTAATACTATATGTGCACACTTTTGAAAAGTAAATTTTGTCCATTAAAAAGCAAGGAATTGGTCCAAATATTTACAGTAAACACAAAATTCACCAACACACTTCATTCTCAATCCACACCTTCTACAAAACTGTGTACAAAAGTTACAATATCAATGAACAGTAGTGCACAATAGTACAGTATATGACAATAAAAACACTGATTTTGGCAGTAATATACAATGGTATGTGGTTCTTGACCTGTTTTACCTTGATGCCAACCTTTTCTACTACAGAGGGGCCCACTCAAATATTAACACTGAATTGATCATTTTGCTTTTTATTTTAATTGTAGTCAATAATTATTTCTAACCTACTTACAGTTTAACAGGATAAGAGTTGTCAAGTAATCTGAAACCATGTGTTTAACACAAAGATTATTATCAAGGCTTAGGTCAGGCTTATTAAAAAAGTAAATACTATTCAAATATACTGCACAAGAAGGGACTCATAAAAACTGATGAACAATAAACTTACATTTATTACACAATGTAAATGAATTCTAACTACATTAATAGTAAATAATTAATATACATGTTTCTTCACTAAACTGTCAATATAATTAAAGTGCAAATGAACATACAACTTCACCGCTTTAGTCAAAATTTCTGCACTTAAAAAACTTTTATGACTTCAGCCCCAGACTTTGTCTGTTTCTTTGATATAGTCATTACTGTCACAAGTGGTGGGAAAGTGTATTACAACTGAGTACCACTGCGGGCCGTATGGACCACAGCTGAGAGACATATTTTTTAGTGGGTCTCGAGGGGGCGGTCACGTCCCAACAGTGCACCCCAGTCCTATGCAATTGTCTTGATAGACAATAACGCACTTGTTCTTCATGGTAGTGTTAAAAATTATATGACGCATGTAATGTTATTATTTGTATATACGTCTAGTTGATAAATAATGACAAGGTTTTGTTGTCATAGTGCTAATCGCAATAACTACAGCAGAGAAAGGACAAGTAGTAGAACATGGATGGATGGACCAACACAGCTTTGTTGTTCGTTGTTGTTGTTGTTGTTAGCAATTGTTGCGTCCCTTGTTCTCCGTCTTTTTTTCTGGAATCACAACAACGTGGCAATGTCATCACTATTAATAAGTGTTATTTTGCTTGTCCGCACAATAATGACAATTCAGCATTATCAGACTTTCCCATTCTAGAGCTCGTTCTTAACCACTATCGATTCAGGCCACCTAGAACGTTGTTCCTGTGTGGATGAAAGGCTAAAAGAATTCATTACTTTTCCGTTCCCGTCTGAAACGTTTCATTTAGACAGGTTTTTAATTTCTGGCAGACCAGGTTGTATAATGTGTGTTAAGAGGTGGCGGTATAATACATATCTACATCTAATGTATGTAGTTTTAAGGTAAAGCTACATTCATAGAAAGCGGTAATGTGTTTATGAGCAATGGTGAACAGGTAGCGCCAAATAAAAAAACAGAAAAACACAGGATGTCAGTTAAAAGGGGAACTAGAGGTCGGGGAAATAATAATAATTGATTAGTAAACATCAACACAACAATATAATTTATTAGTATACATCAATAATCAATCTCAGGGCATTCAATCGATCACAACTGGACTGTTTGGTTTGTCTTAAAAAAACATTTCGCCTCCCTTCATAGTAGGCTTCATCGGTTCGTGCTCAAAGATTTAGATTGGTCAGGTCGAGTCTAGCGACTGGTGCCAAAACCCCAAATGTTTATACTCCAACCACCAGGAAGCTGTGCCTGGGCAAATATGTTTTTGCCCTATCGTAGTGAGAAAAACAACTGTTTTGTTGCAAACGAGCAATCCCAATTTTAAAGCCAACGATAGTTGTTGAAGTGTAAATTCCCCTTGTTAGCAATGAGGTATCGGCAGAAAAATTGCTGTGGATCGACTAGTACTAATCCAAATTAGTCTGAATCCCTCACATAAGCATTCCATTCAGTTGTAAACAAATGGCACAAATGTTTCTAACTCCTGTCATTTGTTGGAGGCTAAATTGCAGAGTATTTTAGGAATGGTTGAAAGGACAGTATGTGGGAGACAGGTGGTGTCGCAGACCAACTCCCCTGTTCAGGGATGGCTTTTCAACCTTGAAATAGATGACTTCCTTCACTCCTCTCTCGTACCATTAGTCTTCCCTGTCCAGAATCTGTACACGTGTTGTCAAATGAGAGCCGTTTCTCCTTGAGGTGCAGGTAGACAGCTGAGTTTTGGCCCGAAGAGAGTCTATGCTGTGCCATGTGTCACCTTTTTCCTCATCATCCACTCTGTTCTTGTTGTTTCTGGAACTGGATGCACTTTTCACAAATGAGCAGCTGGGGTAGCGACAGTCCAGTTGCGATCTTTTGAATGCCCTGAGATCACAATGACCTGGATTGTTTAGAACATTCATAGACTGTAATCAATAATCTATTATATTTATTGTAAATAAAGAATGCAGTCAGTTCTAAACTTCGACTGACTGTTGCGAGCCACGGCCAGCTCCTTTATTATTGGGGACTTTTGGTACAGTTTTGCACACATTTTCATTATTTAATAAATATGGGAATTAATTTAACTGTGTCTGATTTCAAATTGATTATTTTTTATTTTTTTAATTTGCAGTGATATTCGCTTATTTAGTGAACCGAGAAGAAATGTAAAACTGCATCAATATACATAAATTAAAGATGCATCAATAATGAATTTTTATCGACTCGTGAGGTGCCTAAAGATTCAAACTTTTAAGGGGAAATGCACTATTTTTTGGTAATTTTGCCTATAATTCACAATTATGGTCGTGTTAACCATGAAGTCGAGTGATTTGCATAATTTCCTATGAGGATATGATTTTCTTTGAAAAGGAAAAACAATGAATACATTCGTACATTTAAAAACACATCTGTTATTAATTAGTATTAACATAATTTTTTTATTCCCAAAAAGGGAATAAGCGGTAGAAAATGGATGGATGGATAGATAATTTTTTTTATCGTTTTTCCATATTTTTATTTGTTGCTGCCTTTTACAGTGGTAGAAAATGGATGGATGGATGGGATTTTTACAATGTATTTAGTTGACATTTTTTATGTGTTTGCAGACTTTGAATTGTTTTTTTTTAAATTAAAAACTATCAACAAACCTAGCGTCTTCTTCTGGTGATATAAAGGAACTTACTCGTGTTTAGAGACTCTACTTCTGTCCCTCGATGTCCATGACAAAAGAAGAAAGCTGCATCCAGCATGACATTTCACTTCTTTCGTGTGTTCCTCTATTTCAGTGCGTCTCAAATATTTTCTGTTACGCCCCCCCATGCACCCCCCCCCCCCCGAGAAAGAGGCAAAATATTTGCGCCCCCCACCCCATTCTCCACCATTGTGTAATTTGTGTATAAACTTGTTATAACTATACCTCTGCGTAAAATTGTAAGTTTATTAACATTAAAATAAACAACACACCGGTCTGTCCTCATCTCCCACCGTGGTTTCAGTGAAGCCAAGTGCTACATACGCTTCATCAAATTCTGGTAGGGCAAAGAAAAGCATGTTCCCGGAGGGCCCACTGTGGCATCATACAAAAGTCCGCTTACAGTGGAGCCTATGGGAGCCGCTCTATTCTGCCTATAAATCCCATAATAAAACATCCTAACACCTCTATTAGTGTTTTATACACATGATGTAAGTATATATGTATTGTAGTAACAGGTGCATGTATGCATTTATGGTCTAAGACAAACAGACTCGAGAACAGTTTTTTTTACCTAAAGCCATAACCACGGTGAACTCTTATAGTTAAGCACCTCCTGTGTGTGCAATTTTTACGTTCCACCTACAATCTTAATGCTTCTGTATATATGTGGGTTCTTCCGAGGATGTCGTAGTCGTAATAGTTTGTGCAGTCCTTTGAGACATTTGTGATTTGGGGCTGTATAAATAAACATTGATTGATTGATGTATATAGTATAATATGTATTTCCTGTAAATAACACATTGAACATAAATTGTTCCCAGAACTGGACTGTGCACCTTACCTCCTTTAGCACTATTTTTGTTTTTATTTTCTTCCTATGTTTTGCATATTTTGTAGACCGTTGCACTGATACTGGAGTTGTTTTTAATCTCCATGTATAGTTACAATAAAAGGCATTCTATTCATTCTATTTAAAATAACATTTAATATTTACGTATTTCGCTAATGTTAAGCATAAGTGGTGCATTAATAATAATTAAAAAGCGCGTCACAACTTTTTTTGCAACATCACATATATCACTCACTGCAGACATGAGAGCCAACAAATATGATAAAATATCACTTACTGAACAAGGTCTGCTGTCATTAGGATGGCGACTGATAGAATCTTGTTATGTTACTTTTAGATGAATGACTCATAATCGTTGCGAAGAAAAGGGGGTTTGTGTTGTTCTTGCCATTTCTGGGTCCAAATTGGCTGTCAAACTGTTCCCACTGGTTGCAATATGACTTCTTACTTCTATTCAGGTGAGAGGCGTGATTTATGATCACCACAAGCAGGGAAGATATTTCGATATAGGCAACCGAGGCACATGCGCTTGTGATTATGGCGCTACTGTAAATAGTTTGTCTGTGTTAGCGCTTATAATAACAATATCACTAATACTTGGTTAATATTCAGGGAACAACATGTAAATGGAGTTTTATGGGCAGTTTTTAGATGGTTATGTATTGGGTTTTATGGGCAGAACAAAGGACCTCCCATTGGCTTCGTTGTAAGTGGACTTTTTTATGTTTATTTACGAGTTAAAATGCACTAAAAATAATACATCCATCATGTCTTTCATAATGACTGTGAACGATGGGCAATATTAAAAAAAAAGTGCAGTTTCCCTTTAACAATATTACTGCAATATTTTAAGTATTTCTTTATACTTTTTTGTTACACACAAAATAATCGATTCAGAATTGTAATATAATTGAATTGCAATTCGGATTTAATTACATTTTCCCAGCAGACATTGTCAATAGTGCACAATCACTAAACAAAATTAAAAACTACCCTCTACTATTAATTCAAATCTTTAGTTTTGCTTCTCTAAGTCTTCCTGTGTACATACATATATTCCCTGAATTTGTAACAATAACAAATATAGATTTTTTGAAGATAACAAATAATCCTTCATATACTGATTCTATTACTTTTGGTATTGACACCACCGATATATGAATCGATCCGCTCTCCCCTTACGTGTACGCTTCACATAACAGAGCACATGTGCAACATATTTAGCTTTTTCCTCCAGTGATAATGGTAATCATACTTGTAAGAAATGCATTGTTAGCTGGAGGACCACAAATAAATAATCAGCCAAAGGCGTTTTTGTGATAAGCATTGAGTTAAAGGGCATTAATCATAAATTTCACGGAAATTAGCCATTACTGATCAGTAGCCAAATCATTCTAACAGCCCCGCAGAACACTTTAACCCCTGCCTCCTATTTATTTTTTTAACATGAATTTGAGCTTTTTTTGAGCTTTTTTTCAGCCTCCAGAAAACAAACATAGCACCCAATTATAATTTACAAACTCTTGTGTTAAAACGTGGATATAGTTCAATGAACAGCTATAGCCCTCGCTGTGAACCCTCTCTCGGAAATAGAATACGCCAAATTCCATCTAAAACCTACGCGTGAGATTGTTAAACCAGCCAGTCTGTAGTAGACCAGATTAGAAGTATTAGCAGCTCTCGCTGTATGTGGTGAGAACACTGACTTGGCATTCCCACTGAGGAGACTGAGGTCTTAGGTTTTAAACTCTGCCTTTATGTCTGGTTGTTGTATAATCACATCTTACCAGACGGGCTCTTAAAGTTGTTTTGCTGTACCATGTAAAAAGGAATCACACCAAAGTTTTGTATATACAGTTGTGGTCAAAAGTTTACATTCACTTGTACATTTTTGTTTTATCTGACATCACATGGACAAAGATAAGATCTTCTGGAGGAATGTTCTGTGGAAGCATGAAAAAAAAATTGAGCAGTTTTGCCACAATACCAGCAATATGTTTGGAGGAGAAAAGGTTAGGCTTTTAATCCCAGGAATACCATTCCTACCGTCAAGCATGGTGGTGGTAGTATTATAATTTCGGCCTGTTGTGCTGCCAATAGAACTGGTGCTTTACAGAGAGTAAATGGGACAATAAAAAAGGATTCTTCAGGACAACCTAAAATCATCAGCCCGGAGGATGGGTTTTGGGCGCAGTTTGGTGTTCCAACAGGACAATGACCCCAAACACACGTCAAAAGTGGTAAAGGAATGGCTAAATCAGGCTACAATTAAGATTTTAGAATGGCCTTCCCAAAGTCCAGACTTAAATGTGTGGACAATGCTGAAGAAACAAGTCCATGTCAGAAAACTAACCCATTTAGCTGAACTGCACCAATTTTGTCAAGAGGAATGCTCAAAGATTCGAACAGAAGCTTGCCAGAAGCTTGTGGATGGCTACCAAAAGCGCCTTATTGCAGCGAAACTTGCCAAGGGACATGTAACCAAATATTAACATTGCTGTATTTATACTTTTGACCCAGCAGATTTGCTCACATTTTCAGTAGACCCATAATATTATGTTCTTTACAAGTGTATCTAAACTTTTAAACACAACTATACCTAGGCTATATGTGGCGCCACAGGACAAAAGGCCAACTGCAGCAACTTGAGAAAAACACATTTTTAAAATCCGTTAAGGTGATTGGAGTTACATTATAAGAAAATAATGGATTTTTAGCTCCAATGTTTTTGGATTGTAGGCTCAACCAAACCCACTGTACCACCTCTTCTACCATGCTTGAACACATGAACAATACTGACATAAGACTACAGTTGAATCTGTTCTGTGTTAATGGATGCGTCAATATCAATTGGCACTACTACCCTACAAGTCAAGGACAACCATGCACATCTGACTAGCCATGTAGTCAGCTGTATAGTACATTAACTGGCACAAGATCAATGTACTTTATGGAATACATATAGCAAAATCTGCCAAAGCACCAAGTGCCGAGATGCACTGCAGACCAGCAAAACTTTTTTAATCATGCTATAACTACTGTACAGTATACACTGTACTTTATATCCACTGATTTGTTTTGGTACTAAACATGTAGGCCCTAATTATTTGCAAAAACAATTTTAGACAGCTCGTTGGCAACAACAGGTCAAGAGATTTTTTGGGATGTATTTTTCCTCCTCCTGTCATGTGACTTGGCAGACAAACATTAGTTACACATTGACCACTGAAAAACTGGACAAGTAAGAGTCGCAGTAGAGTTTTCTAAATGACAAGCTAGCCACGTTTCCACCAAGCAGCACAGTTCACTCCACTTATCCTCAGTAGGGTGAAGATCGGCTGAGTAAATGCTAATCAGGATTACCGTATTTTTCGGACTATAAATCACAGTTTTTTTCATAGTTTGGGGGGTGCGACTTATACTCAGGATCGACTTATGTGTGAAATTATTAACACATTACCGTAAAATATCAAATAATATTATTTAGCTCATTCACGTAAGAGACTAGACGTATAAGATTTCATGGGATTTCGGGATTAGGATTGACAGATTGTTTGGTAAACGTATAGCATGTTCTATATGTAATAGTTATTTGAATGACTCTTACCATAATATGTTACGTTAACATACCAGGCACCTTCTCAGTTGGTTATTTATGCGTCATATAATGTACACTTATTCAGCCTGTTGTTCACTATTCTTTATTTATTTTAAATTGCCTTTCAAATTTCTATTCTTGGTGTTGGGTTTTATCAAGTAAATTTCCCCCAAAAATGCGATTTATAATCCAGTGTGACTTAATATGTTTTTTCCCTTCTTTCTTATGCATTTTCGGCAGGTGCGACTTTTACTCCAGAGCGATTTATACTCCGAAAAATACGGTAGTTGCATTGCCATTTAAGGCAGAAATGATGACAATTGGCTAACAGTGATCTGACCATGGGGACCGCTACTTAAAAGCGAGACCGATCAAAAGGAAACATCAATTAATCCCGTATCATGGGGCACAGTACTGGGGGGAGGAAGTCTTGGACAATACAAAGGGTTCCCAAAATATAGGTACAAATTAAAACACTATGAAAAGCTGCCTGGAGTAGTGATGGCTGCTGATCTTTCAAGAAGGGGAGATCATTTTCAGCTACTCTCTAAACATGAGTACAGTCTCCAACAACAGATACAATATATAAAGATGCTAAATTGGACAAAGAAAATATTATTTAGAGGATTATAAAATTCTCCATATCAACGGATTGAAACTTGAAAAATGCTCTGGCAGCGATTTATATCGCCCGCTTTCCGTACACTTCCAGAAGACTTTGATGGCCAGGACAAAGCCGAGCATTTATCCAATGATTGATTGGTTTGGCTGCAGTGGGACAACCCACTCTATGCTTTGGACGCTACTGAAATCAATAAGAAGAAAGTCGCGTCAGTCAAAGTGTAGCTGATTCCCAACAAGAGTTGAACGCATTCTAGACCGTAGTTAGTCAATGAAATGTAAACACAAAAGTACATATTTGACCACTTTACAGGAAGCTGGGCTTCCCTTTCAGTCTTGCAGCAATCACCGCTGGGATTTGGGAAGCCAATGTGATTTATTTTTATTTTCATGAGGCCTATATTTAATGGCTGTGCCTCTGCCTCTTTTTATTTTTGAATTGACTGGGTACTTTACCAAATTTCAGTAAATGACTCAAAATAGCACTTTATTATTTTCTCAACTATGTTTAATTTGTCATGTTCTGAACTCTGCTGCCCAAAAAAGTTGTATTATAGTGGCGGTCTGCATAGAAGCACAGTAGCTCAACATCCCATCAGTGACGTCATGTTCATTTTCTGCTTACTATTGAGACTAAATCAACAGCGACTTTGCTGGTGGCAGCCAAATAGTGCATTTTCCCTCAACTGCTTTTATCTACACAATTCTTGACAATCAGTTAATCCATTACTATGCCAGTCCTATTATTTTCTATGTTAAATTCTAGTAAGACACTGCCACCTGACACAAATAGAGAGAAATTCTAGTTGGACACTGCCACCTGACACAAATAGAGAGTCGCCACTGCTTGATTGATGACAGTCATGACAGTTGCCAGACAAATGCACAGGACTTCTCAGCAAGTCGGCAGACCTCAGCAGATACCATTCTGTATGCTTCAGGGGTATAAATCCTCTTTGCATGGCTGCTGATCAAGCCCTGATGTAAAGAAGCTTAGTAGCGATAGGCACCCGGGCAGGAAGCTGATTCCCTGTCGGCCAGGGGTCAGACAGGAGGAGGAAGGTGGAGGTCGTGAAAGAGTTGAAAAAACAAGGGATCAGATTTAACCAATATAAATATATTGGTCAAATCTGTTCCCTTAAATGGTATCTGCACTTTTGGGGGAATTTTGCCTCGTTTACAATCGTTTACAATCATTGAGAGAGACAAGAACACACTTCTTTTATTTATTTTTTGGTTTAAAGATGGTATCGCTTGCAAGATGCAGCTAATGGGAGTCACCGCTGTAGCCTTCAAAGCCCTCTAAAACAACTTCAAAACCATGATTTATATACAAATTCTTTGTGTGTGTATATATATATCTATATATCTATATCTATATAGATATATAGATATAGATATATCTATATCTATATATATAGATGTATCTATATCTATATATCTATATAGATATATATATATATATATATATATATATATCCATCCATTTTCTACCGCTTATTCCCTTTGGGGTCGCGGGGGGCGCTGGTGCCTATCTCACGCTGTTGCCTATCTCACCCTGGACAAGTCGCCACCTCATCACAGGGCCAACACAGATAGACAGACAACACTCACACTCACACTCACATTCACACAATAGAGACAATTTAGTGTTGCCAATCAACCTATATATATACATATATATATAAAATGTAGTAACAGACACGTTCATAACAATATGTAATTTGTAAAATTTTTTACCGTGTGTTGGTCATTTTAAGCAATACCGTAAGTTCTTTCATAAGTGCATTTATTTCCGTTTCCATAGCAAAGCACTTCTGACTTCCGGCGGTAAATGTCTGTTCCTACTTCCGGAAACAAATGTGGCTGTGTTGTAATCATGGCAGACTTGGCAACAGACAAGAAGAATACAATTTTTGGACGAATGACGATTCACAACCTTATCTTTTTGAAGCTGAACATATGGAGGATGAACTGCTGCTTATAGAAGCGAGCCCGAGAGAGTGAGACTAGCATGACTCGACAATGCGAATGTGGAATTTTGAGCCAAGCTATGTCAAAATCGATGGCGTGCCTATCCCAAATAAACCGGAAACAGACAACTGTCCGTCAAGTGACTCATTATAACATTGATCATGATACATGCAACACATCACTGTTGAACTAGCTAGCTGTGTACAAACACAACTTGAAATAATAAATATTTTACTGATACTGTAATATGATTGTTCATGTTTTTCAGTCAGTACAAATTGGTGTCTTGTCGCGTTATGTGCCTTACAAACTCAAAAGCCTTTCAGCTGATGACATAGTTTCCAGCTTAACTCTTGCCATAGCTAGCTTATGGCTAAAGGCTGAAGTATGGCGATGTCTTACTACGCTAGAAAATTGTTTGTCAATGTTCATTCTTACATTAACAATGTCAGTCCATCTTAGTTATTGTTATACAACACAGGCAAGCGGGAATGGTGAATGTTGACAGTAGCAGAGGTTGTGCATGTTGGATTTGATGTAGTGTAAAGATCGGGCCTGATGTGGCTGCAGAGAAATGATGGTGCATGTATGGATGCTTGTTGACAGCAGCAAGGCCATTTGTTGCTGTCGGATTAGGAAGTGAGCGGTTATGATACAATGCAAAGTCATATTATGCTGACTCAGCTCACACAGACTTTCCCCTGCTTCCCTGCCCAGGTCACTGTCCTCCCCTCCGTCTCCGCCTCCTCCTCCCCACCTCTCATTCACCTCCACTCTCGTTGCCATGGAGAGCTCATCAGTGGCATCAGCGTCGTCCGAGGCGGGGAGCACTCGCTCGCAGGAGATCGAGGAGCTGGAGCGCTTCATCGACAGCTACGTATTGGAGTACCAGGTGCAGGGCCTTCTGGGAGACAAGGCGGATGGAGACTTGAATCAGGACGACGAAGGGAAGGGGCCACAGGTAAGAGCTTCATTTTATATGAAGTTCAAGTAATTCCAGTAACTTTCCTAGACGAGTTGCAAAATAAATCAAAACAGGTAGTCAGATATTGCAATACCAATACACAGTTCCTCCAAGATTATGCGATAGTGCCAATTAACGCAAAATCAACCAATGTTCAAAACCTTTAATTTAAGATGCATGTTAAGCATATTTTTCAGGTTTGTTGAAATCCTTGGCTTTTTGGGTTTACCACACTAATTAGAAATAAATAAAGAGACAAGGAGATTTATGATGATTAAAAAAAAAGCCTTAACATTGCCAAATTTGATGCAACTTTTTACTGTCGCGAAATCCGGTATTCACAAAAAGAAGCTGCCAAAATCCTAGAGCAGGGGTGTCAAACTTATTTTAGCTCAGAAACCCGCATGAAGGAAAAGTTGTGCACATGCGGGCCGCACTGTTAAAATAATGGCATTGAAACTAAAAAATAAAGACAACTTCAGATTGTTTTTTTTTGTCTTTCTTTGGCCAAAATTGGAACAAACACATTCTGAAGATATTACAATAAAAATATAGAAAAAAATACCGGCAGCGGTGAAGTTTAGATCCATGAAGAAAGTGAATGAATGTTTACAACTGAATACATTTGCATATGCAAAAACTGTGGTAACACTTTAGTATGGGGAACATATTCACCAACAATTAGTTGCTTATTAACATGCAAATTAGTAACATAATTTCTCTTAGTCATTATTAAGCACTTATTTATGCCTTATTCTGCATGGCCTTATTATACAACCAGTAAGTCATTAACCAAGAGTCTTCCCTCAAATAACTTCAGAATCAATCAATCAATCAATGTTTACTTATATAGCCCTAAATCCCTAGTGTCTCAAAGGGCTGCACAAACCACTAGACATCCTCGGTAGGCCCACAAAAGGGCAAGGAAAACTCACACCCAGTGGGACGTCGGTGACAATGATGACTATGAGAACCTTGGAGAGGAGGAAAGCAATGGATGTCGAGCGGGTCCAACATGATACTGTGAAAGTTCAATCCATAATGGATCCAACACAGTCGCGAGAGTCCAGTCCAAAGCGGATCCAACACAGCAGCGAGAGTCCCGTTCACAGCGGAGCCAGCAGGAAACCATCCCAAGCGGAGGCGGATCAGCTGCGCAGAGATGTCCCCAGCCGATACACAGGCAAGCAGTACATGGTCACCGGATCGGACCGGACCCCCTCCACAAGGGAGAGTGGGACATAGAATAAAAAGAAAAGAAACGGCAGATCAACTGGTCTTAAAAGGGAGTCTATTTAAAGGCTAGAGTATACAAATGAGTTTTAAGGTGAGACTTAAATGCTTCTACTGAGGTGGCATCTCGAACTGTTACCGGGAGGGCATTCCAGAGTACTGGAGCCCAAACGGAAAACGCTCTATAGCCCGCAGACTTTTTTTGGGCTTTGGGAATCACTAATAAGCCGGAGTCCTTTGAACGCAGATTTCTTGCCGGGACATATGGTACAATACAATCGGCAAGATAGGATGGAGCTAGACCGTGTAGTATTTTATACGTAAGTAGTAAAACCTTAAAGTCACATCTTAAGTGCACAGGAAGCCAGTGCAGGTGAGCCAGTACAGGCGTAATGTGATCAAACTTTCTTGTTCTTGTCAAAAGTCTAGCAGCCGCATTTTGTACCAACTGTAATCTTTTAATGCTAGACATGGGGAGACCCGAAAATAATACGTTACAGTAGTCGAGGCCAGACGTAACAAACGCATGGATAATGATCTCAGCGTCTTTAGTGGACAGAATGGAGCGAATTTTAGCTATATTACGGAGATGAAAGAAGGCCGTTTTAGTAACGCTTTTAATGTTTGCCTCAAAGGAGAGAGTTGAGTCAAAGATAATACCCAGATTCTTTACCGTGTCGCCTTGTTTAATTGTTTGGTTGTCAAATGTTAGAGTTGTATTATTAAATAGAGTTCGGTGTCTAGCAGGACCATTTATCAGCATTTCCGTTTTTTTGGCGTTGAGTTGCAAAAAGTTAGCGGACATCCATTGTTTAATTTCATTAAGACACGCCTCCAGCTGACTATAATCCGGCGTGTTAGTCAGCTTTAGGGGCATGTAAAGTTGGGTGTCATCAGCATAACAGTGAAAGCTAACACCGTATTTGCGTATGATGTCACCTAGCGGCAGCATGTAGATGCTGAAGAGTGCAGGGCCAAGGACCGAACCCTGGGGAACTCCACACGTTACCTTAACGTAGCCCGAGGTCACATTGTTATGGGAGACACACTGCATCCTATCAGTAAGATAAGAGTTAAACCAAGACAGGGCTAAGTCTGACATACCAATTCGTGTTTTGATACGTTCTAATAAAATATTATGATCGACGGTATCGAAAGCAGCGCTAAGATCGAGGAGCAGCAACATAGATGACGCATCAAAATCCATCGTTAGCAATAGATCATTAGTCATTTTTGCGAGGGCTGTCTCCGTGGAGTGATTTGCCCTGAAACCGGATTGAAAGGTTTCACATAGATTGTTAGACGCTAAGTGTTCATTTAACTGCTTCGCAACAATTTTTTCGAGGATTTTTGAAATAAAGGGAAGGTGAGACACCGGTCGGTAGTTTACCATGAGGTCAGGATCGAGGTTAGGTCTTTTAAGAAGAGGATGAATAACCGCTTTTTTGAATGCTAGGGGAACAGTGCCCGAGGAAAGTGATAAGTTTATAATATTTAGCACTGATGGACCTAATAATACAAAGAGCTCCTTGATCAGTTTCCCAGGAAGAGGGTCAAGTAAACATGTTGTTTGTTTTATTCCATTTACACGTTGTAACAATTCCTCTAATGTTATTTCCTCAAAACGAGAGAAACTATTTTGGAGGGCAGTATCCGCCGTATATACCATCGTATCAGTGTTAACAGAACCCCGTTGTAGCTGGGACGCATTGTCTTTAATCTCCTTTCTAATGACTTCAATTTTCTTACTAAAGAATTGCATAAAGTCATCAGCTGAGTGGGTGGAGCTACAGGAGGGGGTCCCTTGTTGGGTTAGCGATGCTACCGTACTAAACAAAAATTTAGGATCGTTTTTATTACGGTGGATGAGATTTGAGTAATATTTAGCTTTAGCTAAGGTAAGCATGCGTTTATAAGTTATTAAACCATCACTCCATGCTTGATGGTGCACCTCAAGTTTAGTCGTGCGCCATTTGCGTTCCAGCTTTCTACATAATAATTTCTGAGCTCTAGTTTCTTCCGTAAACCACGGGGTACGCTTTTTTGGAGCCTTTTTTAACTTTAGCGGTGCTATGTTATGATGCGTGCAGTTTATCAAAGCAACAAACAAACAATCGGAAAATCCCCGTTACTGAGGTGGCTAACCATGATGCGTGCAGTTTATCGAAGCAACAAACAAACAACCGGAAAATTCCCGTCGTATCAATTCCTAGATATGGTCGTAATTATACTAAATGCACTGGGCATTATAAACACAACATTATTAATATTGCTACTACGGATAATTTGATCAAAAATTCCCTAAAACAGCCCCCTACCTATAATATAGGTTTTTTAAACATAAGATCATTGTCTCCCAAAACGTTGTTAGTTAATGATATCATCAGAGACAACAATCTTAACGTCATCGGTCTCAGCGAAACCTGGCTTAAACCAAACGACTTTTTTGCGCTAAATGAGGCATTTCCTCCTAACTTTACACATGCGCATATGGCCCGTCCGCTTAAAAGGGGTGGGGGGGTCGCACTAATATACAACGAAAACTTTAACCTTAGTCCTAACATAAATGATAAATATAAATCGTTTGAGGTGCTTACTATGAAGTCTGTCACACCGCTGCCTCTACACCTGGCTGTTATCTCCCGCCCCCCAGGGCCCTATTC
This sequence comes from Nerophis ophidion, assembly GCF_033978795.1. Lineage (NCBI taxonomy): Eukaryota > Metazoa > Chordata > Actinopteri > Syngnathiformes > Syngnathidae > Nerophis > Nerophis ophidion. Next base: position 19,981,515 of record NC_084627.1, read on the forward strand.
GGACTTTATCAATGAATTCTCAGAGTTCGTTGCTGATCTAGTGACACACGCCGATAATATAATCATAATGGGGGACTTTAATATCCATATGAATACCCCATCGGACCCACCGTGCGTAGCGCTCCAGACTATAATTGATAGCTGTGGTCTCACACAAATAATAAATGAACCCACGCATCGCAACGGTAATACGATAGACCTAGTGCGTGTCAGGGGTATCACCGTTTCCAAAGTTACGATACTCCCGTATACTAAAGTATTGTCCGATCATTACCTTATAAAATTCGAGGTTCAGACGCATGTTCGTCAAACTAATAATAATAATAACTACTATAGCAGCCGCAACATTAATACGGCCACGACAACTCTTGCTGACCTACTGCCCTCGGTAATGGCACCATTCCCAAAATATGTGGGCTCTATTGATAACCTCACTAACAACTTTAACGACGCCCTGCGCGAAACCATTGATAACATAGCACCGTTAAAGTTAAAAAAGGCTCCAAAAAAGCGTACCCCGTGGTTTACAGAAGAAACTAGAGCTCAGAAATCATTATGTAGAAAGCTGGAACGCAAATGGCGCACGATTAAACTTGAGGTGCACCATCAAGCATGGAGTGATGGTTTAATAACTTATAAACGCATGCTTACCTTAGCTAAAGCTAAATATTACTCAAATCTCATCCACCGTAATAAAAACGATCATCTTGGATATAAGAATGATTTCTTATTAGTAGCTCTGCCCTTAATCCTAACACTTATATGTTCCCCGAGTGTCCAAATAACTCTTACCATATTTGGTAACACTTTAGTATGGGGAACATATTCACGATTAATTAGTTGCTTATTATTACCGTATGTTCCCCATACTAAATTGTTACTAAAAATGTGTTTTTATTTGTATTATTATTTTTTTTTTACAAATTGAATAACGTTTGTAACAACTTTTTTCCAAAACACAATATAGAATGTAAGATATCACAGGATAATGCATGCATATCATTGCACAGGTCGCCCAGGAGGAGGGGTCCCCACATCTGCGATCCCCTCCAAGGTTTCTCATTGTAGCCCATTGGGTTGAGTTTTTGCTTGCCCTGATGTGGGATCTGAGCCGAGGATGTTGTTGTGGCTTGTGCAGCCCTTTGAGACACTCCTGATTTAGGGCTGTATAAATAAACTTTGATTGATTTATCGTTTGTTTTCAAAACAGTTACAAAAAATTAGGACCCCAAAAATGTATTGTGGGACCCCATTTTTATGACTTGATGGGGTCCCTGGGATTTTGCAAATTCCTAGCGCCAACACTGATTGAGTATTGGTGCGTGCATAAGAGCAGCAGGCAGCTGTGGCCTCCGGACCGGTTCTAATACTAATCAAATATCATCACGGGAGCCATAGATAATTCATTCGCGGGCCGGATCTGGTCCGCGGGCCTTGACTTTGACACATAGGTCCTAAAAAGATTGAATACATATACAACAACATACTGTACCATTAAGGAGTGATACAGGAGGACACAAATGTTAGCAATGCTAACTTCGCTGCAGTATGTAAGTGCAATATATGCACAGTAGGGCTGGGCGATATTGCCTTTTTTTAATATCTCGATATTTTTAGGCCATGACACGATATATATCTTGATATTTTGCCTTAGCCTTGAATTAACACTTGATGCCCCGCCTTCCGCCCGATTGTTGCTGAGATAGAAACCAGCGACCCCAAAGGGAATTAGCGGTAGAGAATGGATGGATGGAGGGCATATAATCACAGCAGTATGATGATTCTATGTGTCTACATTAAAAGATTCTTGTTCATACTGCCTTAATATATGCTCATTTTAAACGTTCATGCAGAGAGGGAAATCACGACTGAGATAATTTAGCAAAACTGTATTTAGTAATCAGTTATTAAGCTGTGGCACAAACATTCATGTCATTTCAAAACAAAGTGGAAGATGGTCAGAGACATTTTAAAACAAACTGAAAGTGCACTTTGGTGCATGATGTCAATAAGATGATATATCAAAACAAAAATAAATTAAAGTGAACTTTTTGTACAGAACGCCACTACAATAGTTTAAAACAAAGTGCACTTTTGTGCATGATGTCACACAAGATATTTCAATAACTGTCCAAAAAAAATTATCTGCATAATAGGAAATCCAATCGCTATGTGGTCGGCTCCTATGGATGTTTTCTCCTTATGTTGTTTTCATACGGCGTTGATGTGGGAATGGTTGTCTCTGCATTTTGTTGGTGTGGCACCGAACGCAGATGTTGAAATGCGGAGTAAGCTCTCTTCATTCTCTAGCAGGTGACTTTTCAAATGATGCTACATATTAGCAGCAATGATATTTTTTGTAGCAATGAGTATTAGCAGCAATGATACTTTTTGTAGCAAGGTTTTTGCCCCACACTTGACAAATTACGGTTGTCTGTTCAACATTTTCCCACTTGAAGCCAAACCGCCGCCAGACGATGGACCCCTGCTGTTTTTCTTGGGAATTAATTCTTCCTTCATTTGTTACCAGATTCGCACTTTCTTTCTCTCGTATTACCACTCGCACCACAGCTACGTTACCCATGCTGCTACCTGTCTGCTCCGCGAGGGCGTATACGTATGTGACGTATGTAAGAAGGTGCGCTTGCTGTCTGTGAGAAAGAGAGACAAGGAGTGGGAAGACCCTGTAGTGTAATGCCGGCAACTAAAAGCAACAAGACAAACCCGCGATTTATCGAGTATATTGATATATCGCCCAGTCCTTCTGTAAAGTAATCTATTTATTTATATCTGCACAATATTGCTCTTATCCTGCACTACAACAAGCTAATGGCTGTACTGTAAAGTTCAAATTTGAATCACAATAAAAGGAAGTCTGAGTCTATAAGTATGTGGGTAACATTAAAGTTATTACATTGTAATATCAACATCATTTTAGGTTAGCCTATTTGCTGAACATAAACAAAAAGATAAAATTTACAGCTTCCACATCTGTAGCTGACTGATTAATTGTCGGCAGAGCTTCTTTTTTTTCTTAGGATGCGTAGTGAAGCCCGTTGATGAGCATATACACACGCCCGGCTCATCAAAGCTAGAGGCAAATCAGAGGCGGTATTAAAAAACCTGCTCACTTGAAAACCGACCGTTTGAGCGCCTATCCTCTCAAAGGTGAAGCAGACAAGGGAAGGAGGAGGAGAGATTTTTGTCAAATTTGGTGGTCATTAACTTTGGTACGCGTTACTGTTAAGAAGTTCATAAGAGGGTACTGTGAGACCATAGTATGTGTTGTTTCTCTCCTTTAGTGGACGGACGACGGCAACTACAGCAAAGATGACAGCTGGACTTCATCCCAGGGGAGAGATTTCTCCAAACCAGTAATTGTAAGTGTGTTTAGTGTACTGCCCTACTCTTCCTAAAATAAATACTGTACAGCCAAGCCCTAATTTTTTCCCCTCCATTCAGGATGAGTGGGATAACAGCAGTAACGGCAGCACGGGCTCCAGGCCCAGTTCTGGATCCAGACCTGGTTCTGGCTCCCGATCTGGCAGCAGGGGGCAGAACAACCAGTTCAAATGCTCCTCTAAGGTACCTGGGTCAAATGTGTGTTTTCCCAAGGGTTTATCGTTGCTAAAACGTCATTTGAGTGTGTTTAACAGAGGTGGGAAATATTTTTGGCACCTCACCTTAGCTTCTGATTTTTGGGGTGATGATTCGATTTAGAATCGATTCACGATTCAACACGATTTTCGTAATATTTTATTTGTTGTATAGATTAAAACAAAACCTTTTCAAAACAGGTTATGAAAGTCCCTCTTGGCTGGTGACATACAATTTGACCTAAATAACATATTTTTAAGAATGTATTTTAGAAAATATTTTTTCAAAACTCACAGAATATTAATCTAATAAAAGAAAATTGACCAATTACAACTAGAGATGTCCGATAATATCGGACTGCCGATATTGTTGGCCGATTAATGCTTTAAAATGTAATATTGGAAATTATCGGTATCTGTTTTTTAAATTATCGGTATCGGCAGGTGTACCCCGCCTTCCGCCCGATTGTAGCTGAGATAGGCACCAGCGCCCCTCGCGGCCCCGAAGGCAATAAGCGGTAGGAAATGGATGGATGGATGGATGGGTTTCACAAAGTAAAATGTATGACTTTTTAAAACACTGCTGTGTACACGTACGTAGGGAGAAGTACAGAGCGCCAATAAACTTTAAAGGCACTGCCTTTGCGTTCCGGCCCAGTCATATAATAACTTTGGCTTTTTACACACACAAGTGAATGCATGCATACTTGGTCACAAGCCATTCAGGTCATACTGAGGGAGGCCGTATAAACAACTTTAACACTGTTACAAATATGCGCCACACTGTGAACCCACACCAAACAAGAATGACAAAAACATTTCGGGAGAACAACCACACCGTAACACAACATAAACACAACAGAACTAATACCCAGAATCCCTTGCAGCACTAACTCTTCCGGGACACTACAATATACACCCCCGCTACTCCCTACATCCCCACCTCACCCCCCCCCCCCCCCGCCCAACTCCGCCCACCTCAACATCCTCATGCTCTCTCATTGAGAGCATGTCCCAAATTTGCTGTTTTGAGGCATATTGAAAAAAATAATGCTCTTCAATAATAAATAAGGCAGTGCCATGTTGGCATTTTTTTCCATAACTTGAGTTGATTTATTTTGGAAAACCTTGTTACATTGTTTAATGCATCCAGCGGGGCATCACAACAAAATTACGCATTATAATGTGTTAAATCCACGACTGTATATATCGGTATCGGTTGATATTGGTATAGGTAATTAGGAGTTGGACAATATCGGAATATTGGATATCGGCAAAAAAGCATCTCTAACTCCAACCCAATCCCAGTCTTACAATTCTTAGGATATAAATCTACAAATAAATTGAGAAGACATAACATACAATTAAAACCAAAATTAAAAAAACTAACAGTATCAATAATACTAATGATATAAATAATAGCTGTTTCATGTTTTAATTCAAAATAATAGCTATTTCATGTTTTAATCCAAAACAATAGCTATTTCATGTTTTAATCCAAAAATTGATTCTTAAAAAAATGCAAAAAAATATTATTTTTCTATTAATTCTTGAAAATTTTGAGTCTATTTAAAATCGGAAAAAATTAAAATTGCAATTTGGTTGTGAATGTCACCCTTTCTTCCTTCCCGTTTATCTGAGCCAGAGCGTCTTCCCTTTGCTCCGGCGCCTTCCTCTTTCCTTCCTCTCTTGACTTCTGGCCCATTATGTCGTGTTTGAGCCAAGACAATCCCGCTCGCATCACTATGTTTTTCATTGTATAGTTCATATGCCAAGAACGCCATTTCCAGTTATTCATGTAGGTCATGGGCAGCACGGTGACCCAGGGGTTAGTACGTGTGCCTCACAATAAGAAGGTCCTGGGTTCAATCCTGGGCTCGGGGTCTTTGTGTGGAGTTTGCATGTTCTCCCCGAGACTGCGTGGGTTCCCTCCGGGAACTCCGGTTTCCTCCCACCGCCAAAGACATGCACCTGGGGATAAGTTGATTGGCAACACTAAATTGTCCCTAGTGTGTAAATGTGAGTGTGAATGTTGTCTGTCTACCTGTGTTGGCCCTGCGATGAGGTTTGGAATTGTCCAGGGTGTACACGCCATCCGCCGAAATACAGCTGAGATAGGCTCCAGCACTCCCCACTATGGTGTTTCAGGTGGGGGTATAAAAATATAGCGTTATATATGATTATTTATTTACAGTCATATTTACAGTGTTAGTTAATTTTTAATCTCTAACGTTACTGTTTCTGTACGCCTGTGAGTTTCCTTGCTTTCATTTTGTGCTCGACTAAGGGCAACAACAGTAACAATAACATGCGACACAAATATGATTTATAGCCACAGTGAAAAAGAGGTCTCTGTCAGGATGTTAGCAACTTAATATAGTTGGGATAGGATACATAAAATGTAACAATGAGTAAAGGATATCACTATTGGTCCTAAATACATATCAGAATTATGTCTATGGTTTGTAGAAGTTTTAATATTATATATACAAACCCCATTTCCGTATGAGTTGGGAAATTGTGTTGTATGTAAATATAAACGGAATACAATGATTTGCAAATCCTTTTCAACCCATATCCAATTGAATGCAATACAAAGACAAGATATTCGAAGTTCAAACTCATACACCATTTTTTTTTTGCAAATGATAATTAACTTAATTTCATGGCTGCAACACGTGCTAAAGTAGTTGGGAACAGGCATGTTCACCACTGTGTTACATCATCTTTTCTTTTAACAACACTCAATAAACGTTTGGGAACTGAAGAAACTAATTGTTGAAGCTTTGAAAGTGGAATTCTTTCCCATTCTTGTTTTATGTAGAGCTTCAGTCGTTCAACAGTCCGGGATCTCCGTTGTCGTATTTTACGCTTCATAATGCTCCACACATTTTCGATGGGAGACAGGTCTGGACTGCAGGCTGGCCAGGAAAGTACCCGCAATCTTTTACTACGAAGCCACGCTGTTGTAACACGTGACTTGGCATTGTCTTGCTGAAATAAGCAGGGGCGTCCATGATAACGTTGCTTGGATGACAACATATGTTGCTCCAAAGCCTGTATGGACCTTTCAGCATTAATGGTGCCTTCACAGATGTGTAAGTTACCCATGCATTGGGCACTAATACACCCCCATACCATCACAGATGCTGGCTTTTGAACTTTGCGCCTATAACAATCCGAATGGTTATTTTCCTCTTTGTTCTGGAGGACACCACGTCCTCTGTTTCCAAATATAATTTAAAATGTGGACTCGTCAGACCACAGAACACTTTTCCACTTTGCATCAGTCCATCTTAGATGAGCTCGGGCCCAGCGAAGCCGGCGGCGTTCCTCGGTGTTGTTGATAAATGGCTTTCGCTTTGCATAGTAGAGCTTTAACTTGCACTTACAGATGCAGCAACCAACTGTAATTACTGACAGTGGTTTTATGAAGTGTTCCTGAGCCCATGTGGTGATATCCTTGACACACTGATGTCGGTTTTTGATGCAGTACCGCCTGAAGGATCAAAGATCCGTAATATCATCGCTTCTGTGCAGTGATTTCTCCAGAGTCTCTGAACCATTTGATGATTTTACAGACCGTAGAGGGTAAAATCCCTGAATTCCTTGCAATAGCTCGTTGAGAAATGTTGTTCTAAAACTGTTCGACAATTTGCTTACAAAGTGGTGACCCTCGCCCCATCCTTATTTGTAAAATACTTAGCATTTCATGGAAGCTGCTTTTATACCCAATCATGGCACCCAACTGTTCTCAATTAGCCTGCACACCTGTGGGATGTTCCATATAAGTCTTTGATGAGCATTCCTCAACTTTATTAGTATTTATTGCCTTCTTTCCCAACTTCTTTGTCACGTGTTGCTGGCATCAAATTCTAAACTTAATAATTATTTGCACAAAAAAAATGTTTATCAGTAACATCAAATATGTTGTCTTTGTAGCATATTCAACTGAATATGGGTTGAAAATGATGCGCAAATCATTTTATTCTGTTTATATTTACATCTAGCCCAATTTCCCAACTCATATGGAAACGGGGTTTGTATATCCTTTTTGAGTAGCATCATTTTTTTGTGGTTTCTTTGAGACATTATACCAGTGGTTCTCAAACTTTTTTCACCAAGTACCACTCCAGAACCAACTTGGCTCTCCAAGTACCACCATAATGACCGACATTAAAATAAAGCAGTGTCGTAGGCCAAAGTGTTCACTAAAAACAAGGCAGGGGTTTTATTTAACAATTATATTTGATATTTTGGCCACTGTAACATTACAAATAGTTTGAACAATAACACTGTGTTTGAATATAGATTAAAAAAACACTGTAGTTTAATCAAGTGATTCTTTGGAGTACCACTAGATGGAGCACACTCACCATTCGTGATACATGTGCCACAATTTAAGGATTCTCAAATGCATTAATGGTAAATGGGAAATGGGTTATACTTGTATAGCACTTTTCCACCTTTTTTAAGGAATTCAAAGCACTTTGACACTATTTCCACATTCACCCATTCACACACACGTTCACACACTAATGGCGGGAGCTGCCATGCAAGGTGCTAACCACGACCCATCAGGAGCAAGGGTGAAGTGTATTGCTCCAGGACACAACGGACGTGACTGGGTAGAAGGTGGGGATGAAACCAGTAACCCTCAGATTGCTGGCACGGCCACTCTCCCCACTTTGTCACGCCGTCACCATTATACTTACTTATTTAATGATTTCCCTTGTGGATCAATAAAGTTGAAGTTTGTATAACGTATAACACATTTGTGCATCAATATGGTGATATATTACATGTACAATGATGTGTGCATTATACTTAAAATCAGAGAACATTTACATGGATGACAATATTGTTTTAATCGCATGATAGTGTGTCTGCCCATGGATGAAATTAAATCAAAAGTAATTATTCCTTAAATAGAGTTTAAGAAATGGTATTTTGTGCAAGACAATTTTTGGACAAATGAGGATTCACAACCTTATCGTTTTTAAGCTGAATATGCGTAGGATGATCTGCTGCTTATAGACGCGAGTCTGAAGGAAGCGTGGAACGTTACAGCAGACAATATCCAATACATTGAGATCAGTGTGACTTGACGCTGCAAATGTGGAATTTTGAGCCAAGCTATGCCAAAACAAATATGGTGCTTATCCCAAATAAACCGGAAGCAGACAACTGTCGATCGAGTGAGTCATAATAACATTGATCATGAAACACGCATTACATCATCGTACAATTAGAGTACAAACACTGTCGAGCTAGGTGTGTACAAACAAAACATAAAATAATAAATACTTTACAGATACTGTCATATATGATTTTTCATGTTTTTCAGTCAGTACAGATTGGTGTCCTGTCGCGTTGTTGTGCATTACAAACTCAAAAGCCTTTCAGCTGTTGACGCAGTTGCCAGCTTACCTCTTGCCGTAGCAAGCTTATGACTAATGCTGTCGTATGGCGAAGACTTACTACGCTAGAAAAATAGTTTGTCAGTATTTGTTCTTACAGTAACAATGTCACTCCATCCTGGTTATTATTATACAGGGTACTGAATAAATATTGTTGGCGGTTTTTGTATTTTCAAAGGGATTTAGAGGCCGAATGGATTCATCCTATTAGCTAAATTGATAGCCAATAAGGCAAGTATTACAAATTAGAATGCAAAAAGATATATATTTTGTCTTCTTGTCTCTCATAAGAGCTCTGGATGATAGGCACATCTTCAATAAATGTGCAGTTCCCTTCCAGTCCTTCTTAAATAGTTGGGTGGGCTCTCTGGTACAATGGCCTTGGTAAACATGTTTTTTTTTGCCATTCCAGAAAATGATGAAGCATATAAAATCAAATCAAACTTTATTCATACAGCGCTTTTCATACGTAAAAGAAAAGCAATGCAGCATGCTTTAGACTTAAAAACAACACCCCGATGTACGTAGCACTTGTCTCCAATGTGACTATGGTGGTAGACGAGGAAAGACCGGTGTGTTGTTTTCTTTAATGTTAATTAAAAGACAATTTTAGGCAGAGGTGTACTTAAAACAAATTTTACATACAAATTATACTTTTTATAGTTGCGATGGAGAATGGACGCTGCTCAAATTATTTCATCAAGGATGTGTCTTTATTATTTGTTTTATTATTTTTCAATCAATCAATCAATGTTTATTTATATAGCCCCAAATCACAAATGTCTCAAAGGACTGCACAAATCATTACGACTACAACATCCTCGGAAGAACCCACAAAAGGGCAAGGAAAACTCACACCCAGTGGGCAGGGAGAATTCACATTCAGTGGGACGCCAGCGACAATGCTGACTATGAGAAACCTTGGAGAGGACCTCAGATGTGGGCAACCCCCCCCCCTCTAGGGGACCGAAAGCAATGGATGTCGAGCGGGTCTAACATGATACTGTGAAAGTTCAATCCATAGTGGCTCCAAGACAGCAGTGAGAGTCCCGTCCACAGGAAACCATCTCAAGCGGATCAGCAGCGTAGAGATGTCCCCAACCGATACAGGCGAGCGGTCCATCCTGGGTCCCGACGAGCGGTCCATCCTGGGTCTCGACTCTGGACAGTCAGTACTTCATCCATGGTCATCGGACCGGACCCCCTCCACAAGGGAGGGGGGGACATAGGAGAAAGAAAAGAAGCGGCAGATCAACTGGTCTAAAAAGGAGGTCTATTTAAAGGCTAGAGTATACAGATGAGTTTTAAGATGAGACTTAAATGCTTCTACTGAGGTAGCATCTCGAACTGTTACCGGGAGGGCATTCCAGAGTACTGGAGCCCGAACGGAAAACGCTCTATAGCCCGCAGACTTTTTTTGAGCTCTAGGAATCACTAATAAGCCGGAGTCTTTTGAACGCAGATTTCTTGCCGGGACATACGGTACAATACAATCGGCAAGATAGGCTGGAGCTAGACCGTGTAGTATTTTATACGTAAGTAGTAAAACCTTAAAGTCACATCTTAAGTGCACAGGAAGCCAGTGCAGGTGAGCCAGTACAGGCGTAATATGATCAAACTTTCTTGTTCTTGTCAAAAGTCTAGCAGCCGCATTTTGTACCAACTGTAATCTTTTAATGCTAGACATTGGGAGACCCGAAAATAATACGTTACAGTAATCGAGACGAGACGTAACAAACGCATGGATAATGATCTCGGCGTCTTTAGTGGACAAAATGGAGCGAATTTTAGCGATATTACGGAGATGAAAGAAGGCCGTTTTAGTAACGCTTTTAATGTGTGACTCAAAGGAGAGAGTTGGGTCGAAGATAATACCCAGATTTTTTACAGAGTCACCTTGTTTTATTATTTGGTTGTCAAATGTTAAAGTTGTATTATTAAATAGAGGTCGGTGTCTAGCAGGACCGATAATCAGCATTTCCGTTTTTTTGGCATTAAGTTGCAAAAAGTTAGCGGACATCCATTGTTTAATTTCATTAAGACACGCTTCCAACTGACTACAGTCCGGCGTGTTGGTCAGCTTTAGGGGCATGTAAAGTTGGGTGTCATCAGCATAACAGTGAAAGCTAATACCGTATTTGCGTATGACGTCACCTAGCGGCAGCATGTAGATGCTGAAGAGTACAGGGCCAAGGACCGAACCCTGGGGAACTCCACACGTTACCTTAACATAGTCCGAGGTCACACTGTTATAGGAGACGCACTGCATCCTATCAGTAAGATAAGAGTTAAACCATGACAGGGCTGAGTCTGAAATACCAATTCGTATTTTGATACGCTCTAATAAAATATTATGATCGACGGTATCGAAAGCAGCGCTAAGATCGAGGAGCAGCAACATAGATGACGCATCAGAGTCCATCGTTAGCAATAGATCATTAGTCAGTTTTGCGAGGGCTGTCTCAGTCGAGTGATTTGCCCTGAAACCGGATTGAAAGGTTTCACATAGATTGTTAAACGCTAAGTGCTCATTTAGCTGCTCTGCAACAATTTTTTCGAGGATTTTCGAAATAAAGGGAAGGTGAGACACCGGTCGGTAGTTTACCATGAGGTCTGGATCGAGGTTAGGTCTTTTAAGGAGAGGATGAATAACCGCTTTTTTGAATGCAACGGGAACAGTGCCCGAGGAAAGTGATAAGTTTATAATATTTAGCACTGATGGACCTAATAATACAAAAAGCTCCTTGATATGTTTCCCAGGAAGTGGGTCAAGTAAACATGTTGTTTGTTTTATTCCATTTACACGTTGTAACAATCCTTCTAATGTTATTTCATCAAAACGAGAGAAACTATTTTGGATATTTGCAGTATCCGCCGTATATACAATCGTATCTGTGTTACTATAACCCAGTTGTAGTTGGGACGCATTGTCTTTAATCTCCTTTCTAATAAGTTCAATTTTCTTATTAAAGAACTTCATAAAGTCATCTGCCGAATGGGTGGAGCTACTGGAAGGAGTCCCTTGTTGGGTTAGCGATGCTACTGTACTAAACAAAAATTTTGGATCGTTTTTATTAATGCGGATGAGATTTGAGTAATAATTAGTTTTAGCTAAGGTAAGCATGCGTTTATAAGTTATTAAACTATCACTCCATGCTTGATGGTGCACCTCAAGTTTAGTCGTGCGCCATTTGCGTTCCAGCTTTCTACATAATAATTTCTGAGCTCTAGTTTCTTCAGTAAACCATGGCGTACGCCTTTTTGGAGCCTTTTTTAACTTTAGCGGTGCTATGTTATCAATGGTTTCGCGCAGGGCGTCGTTAAAGTTGTTAGTGAGGTTATCAATAGAGCCCACATACTTTTTATTCTTAATAAATTAGCAAAATTGAAACACTTAAAATTTTTCACATTGTCAATATGTGGTATTGTCTGTGGAATTTGGAGGACAACAATTAATTTATTCCATTTTGGAATAAGGCTGCAACAAAACAAAATGTGGACAAAATTAAATACTGTGAACTTTGCAAATGCACTGTATATACCTATCTTAAGGTATAAATGTCAAATATCTCAAGTTGAGGGCTTTTTTTCTGCATTTTTTTAGGTGAGATTGAAAACGAGATTTATTAGATGAATTAATTACAAATTATAATTAATTATTCACTTATTTCTGGTAAACGCTTGACAGTATTAGTTCCAGGCATTGCTGGTAGAAGCGAGTTGTAAGACTCCAGCATTCACGACTTTGCAAGTCTTTGCTATTCTTAAAGGAAACATTCACAATTCTATGATGCAAATCAAGTGTCTTTATACCTTCCTACCTTTTTCTTAATTTTTCCACCAGGGATCAATAAAGTACTTTCTATTCTATTCTATTTTTGTTTTTTGTGACATACTGTAAGTACAGTAAGCAAGCTATGCTTTATAATGATTTGTGACATCCTGTTTTTTCCCTTGTGTTTTGTGCTGTGTAGAATGGCAACAGAGATGGTTCCTTTGACATCCTGGGCACAGACATATGGGCTGCTAACACCATAGACTCACTCGGGTACTCATCATATGCAGACGTGCTCCTTACGGTATGTTGTAATTTGAACTTGTGTCTCGTTGCAGAGGTATAGGTTGGGATGTGCAGCCAGATAAGCTGGACTTCAGCCACTTCCCTAGAAAACACCTGAGAGGCGCACCAAAGCATCTGCCACACATTGACAGAGAAGGGTGAGAACTTGTCTTGTCCTGTCAACATTACATTTGGAGACTTGCTGTCTTTTTTTTTCTTTTTTCTAATGGCACTTATTGCATCCTCTGTTTCAGGATGAGCAAAAACAAGTTTGAAGAAGATGATGGCATAGACATGAACGACATAGAGAGGTTCCTGCCCCACCTGTGCTCTGTGAGTACCTAATTTTACCCCCTTGTCTTGGTCGGTATCCTATCTGATGTAACATCATGGAATCTTTATAATGTATTGATGACAGGGACCTCTGGTGGCCCAATGGGGAAATACATATTGGAACTTTGCTCACTTTGCTGTACTTGTCAGTTTAATGATTAAATAATCAAATTAGGATACATCAACAAAAATCATATAGGAATATAATTGTGTTGCTTTAATGAATATAATCAATGTGATGGTTAGTCTGCAGTCTGGAGATTACCATTCATTCATGTTGGGACTGGCATGCTTTAAATTAGGCTTTGGTGACATCTAGTGGCTAGACACTGAATTGAGCTGTATCTGCTCCATAGTGCACCAACTACTGCCTCCTTGTGGTTTGATGCGTGTAAACCAATCAAAGAGGTAGTTGACGTGAGGAAAAAAATTGTGTTAATGCCTGTCTTCATCCCCAAACTCATTGAACACAGTGTGTGTGCATTCCACGTGTATGAAAGTGATATTGTTACCTCTTGTTTGACTTTTAGCATTGTTGTATCTAAGGTGATTTGTGTTTGACTGGGGTGTCAGTTCACTAATGTCACTCTTTCTTCCTTCCCATTTGTCTGAGCCAGAGCCTCTTCCCTTTGCTCCGGTGTTTTCCTTTTTCCTTCCTCTCTCGACTTGTGGGCCATTATGTCGTGCTTGAGCCAAGACCGTCCCGCTCTCATCACTATGTTTATCATTGTATAGTTCATTTGCCAAGAACGCCATTTCCAGTTATTCATGTAGGTCACAAATGAAAGATGGGGTCAACTCGGACTTAAGAGTTGTATGTTTCCTCAGCATGTCGTCAACAGTAAGTTGCCAGCTATCAGCAGCCCAGGTTAGTAGGCAGGGTTCTTTAGTCAATAGGGCCCTAACCAATCTGGCGCCCTAGGCATGATTTTAGGCGGCGCCCCCCCACATCGGCAGTGAAGTGTGTATACTCACAAGAAACCGAATAGCTTTGTCTTTGACCTTTTTTTTTTTACTTAAATAAATCAAATTAACAATCAGAATAGTTAACAAGATAAAAATAAATGTGAATAAATAAATGAATACAAAAAAAAAATAATATATGAGATACAATGTTTTTGACATACATAAACACAATAAAACGTGTCAACAAGTTGCATAAAATAAATTAAAAATACAATATAAATAAGGCACTGCACAAAACAAGATATCAATCCAGTTTGATTTTAACTATATTACAAAAAAATGGGATCCTACAGAGTTTTCTATTTGTGCTTTTTAATATTGCATCTAATACACATGTCCCTGAGGAATGTAAGGTGGGAGTACTGTAATTACCTAACGTTACATTATTATTTTGATAACAATTTAGCCCCCTCCACAATACTAACCCGACGTTAAAATAGAACTAGCTATTTATTGTTTAGCAATTGCTGAATCATGTAACATTATTTTAATGCTAAAAAGCCAGGTTAGTATCACATTCTGTAACAGACAAATAATTTTAATGTATGTAGGCTAACGTTACCTACCTCTGTCTTTTTCTCATTTCTCCTCCTCTTCTTTTCTCGTTTTTCTTCCCTGGGCACCTAACAGTTTTGGCCGTTTTGACATCCTGTGTTGATTATTTGATGTGGTAACGTCCAAAAAGAGTCATGATACGGGAAGGTAGGGGGTGCACCTTGCGGGGGAGGGGGGGCGTGATGTTGTAACAAATAATATTTCTATTAAATAGGCTTTACTTTGCATTTTAATTAACGTGGGATTATTTTTTTGTATTTAGAAATAATAGTACCAACTTTTTTATTTTATTATTATTATTTTTTCCCTCCAACATTTGTGGCACTGGCGTGGCGCCCACTGATGGACGGTGCCCTTAGCATTTGCCTATACGGCCTATGCCACGGGTCGGCCCTGATAGGGCATTTAAACTGTCTCTTGAATGCAAATGAGTCATCTGCAAAGAGGTAAACTTGAAGAGTGAGCAAATGCAATCTTGTGCATTCATTGCTAATAGGAGGCAAAGATCTCACTTCAATAAGAAAAATACCAAATGCAGCATGATCTGGTGAGATTTGACAGAGGTCTAAATATGTACCATGATTTATGAGCTTACTGTTCAGTTTGAGCTGCTGCCAAATGTGCAGCGTCGATCAGCTACAGATTAAACCTTATTTGTTATGACGGATTCTAATCACGCATACAGTAATTTTGCCTCAAAGCTGATTGGATTTGAAAGAGAAATCCTTTGAATTGTTTTGAAATTTGTTACAGAATTATAGTCATCTGCTGCAGTTTTATCCTGAACAAAAAACAGGTCAGATCTTATATATTCAATGTAATTCAAAAGACAGTTAGGATTCACATTTGAAATTATTTGACAGTTGGAAACTGTTTTATAGAACATATGAATATAATTTAATACAGAGCTGTCCTGTGGGATACATCCTGTATTTCTAGCTTTACAGTATCTGACTCAATCACATAGTAAACCACAGTATGTGACACGCCTCACATTTCAGCTGCCTATGTAATCGTAGCTATGTATTGTTGGTCATTAAGTTAGTGATCATCATACCTCTAAAAGTTGTGTGCCAATTTTCAATAAAACTTTCAGGAAATGTCCAAAATGAGTGCACTATGAGTGCACTTTTGTGCATGATGTCACTAAGATGACATATCAAAACAACACTAAATTAAATTGCACTTTTTGTACAGAACGCCACCACAATAGTTTAAAACAGATAAAGTGCACTTTTGTGCTTGATGTCACACAAGATATTTCAAAAAGTGTAAAATAAAAATGAACTGCATAATAGGAAATCAAATAGCAATGCTGCTACTTTTTGTAGCATCGCTTTTGCCGCATAATTGTTCAACATATTCCCGCTTGAAGCCAAACCACCGCCAGACGATGGATCCCCTGCTGTTTCTCTTGGGAATTAATTCTTCCTTCATTTGTTACCAGAATGGCACCTTCTCTCTCTCGTATTACCACTCGCAACGCACCGTTAGCATCACAGCTAATGTTACCCATGTAGCTGCCTCTCTGCTCGGGGAGGGCGTGTGACTTGTTTTAAGTCTGTGAGAAGGAGAGACAAGAAAGAGTGGGAAACGCCTGTATTGTAATGCCCGCGGCTAAAAGCAACTGTGTGAGAACATATACTCGAATATCACAATAAAGTCATTTTATATATTGCACAGAGACAAACCCGCGATATATTGAATATATCGATATACCGCCCAGCCCTACTTCAGAGTAGATTGTTTATAGCTAATTTTGCTGTGTAGACTTTGTGTCCTATAAAAATAAGTCAACGTAGTCAACACTTTACAGTGAACATGTTCAAAGAGTGAGTGTTTAGTGAGTTATCTGCTTGATTGTGAGCAAGAAACAATTATCTTGGCACTGACTTGCCTGCTATTTAGTCAGTTGAGACTGTGTTGAGTCATATTTTTCTAGATAGTGAATATAAAATTAATGTTAAAGTACCAATGATTGTCACACACACTAGGTGTGGTGAAATGTGTCCTCAGCATTTGACCCATCCCCTTGTTCACCCCCCTGGGAGATGAGGGGAGCAGTGAGTAGCAGCGGTGGCCTCCCTCAGAAATTATTTTTGGCGATTTAACCCCTAATTCCAACCCTTGATGCTGAGTGCCAAGCAGGGAGGTAATGACTCCCATTTTTTATAGTCTTTGGTATGACTCGGCCGGGGTTTGAACTAGCAACCTACCGATCTCAGGACGGACACTCTAACCTCAAGGCCCCTGAGCAGGCTACTCAAGCTGCACACAGACTACTCAAAGTCTCATTTATAGTAGTACTGTTGCTTGAGAAGATGTTCTGTACTAAAATGGCTTCTAAATTTTGAGGCGGTATCTAGACACCTTCTGTACTTTTTATAGATTCATCATCTCAAGTTCAAGAATGAGAAAGGAAAGGTTAGGGGAGACCACGAGACGGGGGGGGGGGGGAGACAGTGTCCAGTCACTGAGTAGATATCCGGTCTCTGGCCAGGGAACAAAGCCATCCAACGCGAGGAACAAAGCAAGAGCCCGGAGGTAAGTTATGTCGCAGACTACTTGGCCCCTCTGTCTGGACGTGTACGTGCCGCAGAGCAGGACTTGGTTTCGGAAGGTACCTCGGGGGCGGGTTAGACTCATTGTGGCAGTGTGTGTCTGCCAGCTGTCAAAAGCATTCCACAAGCAGCATTTACCTCATACATTTCTTTTATGCCCTTCCTCCCTCCACCTCCCAAAAATCCGAATTCACCTCCCGTTGCTCTTGCTATTCGACATCCCTACTGCTCACCTCCACTCTTCTCATTCTCCCTGCGCTCCACTTGACGTCTGGCACGATCTCTCCACATCCTTCAAACACCATTGGGCAGCAGAACAACATCAAGTGTATGGGGGGTCATGTTGACCGGTAGCCACCACCCTGTGGTCTCTTCCTGCAATTGTCTCAGCTCTTGATCCTGCACTATGTTAACTATGCGGTGGTCACTTCTGGCATATAACCCCTGTTCCAGACTGAGCCCTGCAACGATATGTCATATCTCTGCATCGGTCTATGGCAGGGGTCGGCAGCCTTTACCACTCAAAGAGCCATTTTGACCCGTTTCACAAAATAAAGAAAACAATGGGAGCCACAAAACTCTTTTGAAATTTAAAATGAAATAACACTGCATACAAAGTTTTTTTTTTTTTTGCTTTGTGCTATGTACAAACCAGGGGTCTCAGACACGCGGCCCGCACCTTAATATGAAAATTTAATTTTAGTGCGCCCTGCGAGTTTTATGTGAATGCCGCTTGACAAGATAACATTTGCCAACTCTCCCAAATTTTCCGTGTGACTCCCAAATTTCTGAGCAACTATTCTCTCGAATGTCTGCTGATCTTCGCCAAAAAAAACCTTAAGGGCGTGCTATGATGGCACTACGTTTAACCCCCTCTATAACCGTAACTGACAGTTTGTCAGCCTCGTCACATGTTGCATGTGGCTTTTATAGACACAGGCAAGAGACTGGGGGTTGTATAATGTAGCCCGGAAGAGTTAGGATGCATGGGATTCTGGGTATTTGTTCTGTTGTGTTTATGTTGTGTTACAGTGCGGATGTTCTCCCGAAATGTGTTTGTCATTCTTGTTTGGTGTGGGTTCACAGTGTGGCACATATTAGTGAGAGTGTTAAAGTTGTTTATATCACAACCCTCAGTGTAACCTGTATGACTTTTGACCAAGTATGCCTTGCAGTCACTTACGTGTAATAACAGCGGCCGCACACTACTTGTGACCGGCCGGCACGCATATAGCAGGGTGGAAGAGTGTACGCGACGACATGGTCTAGAGCAGTGGTCCCCAACCACCGGGCCGCAGAATAATTTTTTATTAATTTTTATTTAAAAAAATTTTTTGAATCAAAATAAAAAAATGTATTAAATCAACATAAAAAACACAATATACACTTTCAACTAGTGCACCAACCACAAAAACGTCCCTTTTTCATGACAAAGAAAAAACAAAAAAAGGACCCCCCCCCACCCGGGCCGCGGGACAAATTATTAAGCGTTGACCAATCCGCGGATACAAAAAGGTTGGGGACCACTGGTCTAGAGGACGTTAAAGGCATTGCCATCAAGGCACGCCCTCAATATTGTCCCGGTGAAGATTCGAGGATATTATCCTTGGCAGATTTTTGGGAGAGCCACTGAAATCCGGAAAAATGAGGGGGGTCGGCAAGTATGCAGCTGAGCCACATCGGGGTGATCAAAGAGCTGCATGCGGCTCCGGAACCACGGGTTTCCGACCCCTGGTCTATGGTATGAAAATGTTGTGTCAACTTGGTTCTCACGTCCCTACAGGACAAAAATTAGGGCGTTTGAAAGCATTTCTGCCACTATAGTGTGAACTTAAGATTCCTGGATCCCGATCAGAGCCGATATTTGCCTTTTTAACTGAATGTGGACCACGGCTGATAATCATTTGAAAGATTACTTCAATAGAGAAGCACGCTAAAGGAGACGCAATTACCGGTACATTTTCGAATACCTTGTTACACCCATGCAGGAGATGCATGCCTGAATTCCAAAAGACTGCATGTTTTGCTAGACCAAATTGAAATGAATCCACAGTGCGAAGAAACACTACTAGGATACAAATCCTTTCCACCGTGTTGCAAAATAAACAAAGTTTCCTCTAACAGAATCACTCTACACAGAGTATTATATTTATAGGAGACGCAATTACCGGTACATTTCCGAATACCTTGTTACACACATGCAGGAGAAGCATGCGTGAATTTCAAAAGACTGCATGTTTTGCCAGACCAAATTGAAATGAATCCACAGTGCAAAAAAACACTACTAGGATACAAATCCTTTCCACCGTGTTGGAAAATAAACAAAGTTTCTTCTAACAGAATCACTCTACACTGAGTAGAATATTTCAAGTCAGCCTTAATGTTTATGATTCTGATGATTGTAGCTGACAGCTAAAAAAAACATTAAAAAAATCACTATCTCATAACATTTCAAATATTGACGAAGCTACTGGTTCCCGCGCTAGTGAAAAAATTAAGTGCAATAACTCCCCAAGCCTTTAATCGATCTTTTTGTCTTAATTCAACTTCTTAAATCAAATACATTTTGCGCTGGTGTAACAATGAACTTGTCCAACATTTTGTTTGCCATATTTCACATTCAACAATAGAACAGGACACTAAGACACAAACGCTAGCAACGCTACTAGCCATACTTATGTTAGCTACAGTGTTGAAATAAAGTTATACAGAACTTACAGCTTCCACATCTGGAGCTTTACATTAGGATGTATGATAAGGTCTGTTTTTAGAAATAAAAATATAAATCTTACAGCTTCTGCATCTGAAGGTGACTGACACAGTTAGTAGGGTCTCCAGGCTTTATGTTTGGATGAAGCCTGTTTAAAAAAATAAATAAAATAAGCGCATCCGGAAAGTATTCACAGCATTTCAATTTTTCCATATTTTTTTTATGTTACAGTCTTATTCCAAAATGTAATAAATAATTTCATGTCCTTAACATTCTAAACACAATACCACATAATGACAATGTGAAAAAAAAGTTTTTATAGGCATTTTCGAAAATGTAATAAAAAAAACAAAAACCTGACAAACCACATGTAACGTAAGTATTCACAACACTCAAACGTGAACTCAAATGCATCCTCATTTAACTGATCATTCTTGAGATGTTCTTCCAGCTTAATTGGAGTCTGCCTGTGGTTAATTCAGTTGGTTGGACATGATTTTGAAAGGCACACACCTGTCTATTTGTAAGGTCCCACACTTTACCGTGCATGGCAGAGCACAAACCAAGCATGAAGTCGAAGGAATTGTCTGTAGACCTCCGAGACAGGATTGTCTCAGTCCCATATCGGGGGAAGTGTACAGAAAAATATCTGCTGCCTTGAAGGTCGCAATGAGCGCTATAAGTAAATGGAAGACTTTTGGAACCAGCAGGAATCTTCCTCGAGCTGGTCGGCCGTACAAATTAAAGGGCCACAGGCCCCTTCTACACTAAGACGGCTATTGTTATCCAGGGTAAATCCCACCTATCCTTATCCTTGTTCACACAAAAACAATGGTCGTTTACGACCACCTCCGTCCCCCGGCGCAACGCGACCTAGTACGCATGCGCGGAAAATGCGCACGTCATACTCACATCCAGTGTTGCTTTGTGTGCAAGTTCTTAAATTAAATTTAATTCATCTAAACAATGTCCAGTGTTGTGTATTTCAATTAACTGGAATCGAGTGTGCTTTGGGGCCCTATTGTAGTGTCTCACACCTGAGACATGATGAATTAATCAAATCTTTATTAAACACTTAAAACTAAACATTGTGATAAAGAACATTTTACATCAATCAATCTAGTGATCTAGATATCTGAACAGGACACTTCTCACTGTTTTGCCTTCACCTTCATTGTCTATTCGTTTTTGGTGACTTTATATACTCTGGATCTAGACGTTAAGTCCGCCACATACATACCATACTATACCATACTATACCATACTATACCATACCAATTTTATTTCTAAAGCCCTTTAAAAACAACCACAGTTGTAGAACAAAGGGCTATACACCACAAAGAAATGGAGGCAAAGTACAGACTAAAAAATAACATTTAAAAATAATTAAAGTACACATTGAAAAAGGAAACGCAAATTACCTTCAGAACAATTTGTTGGGTAAAAAGCAGTTAAAAAGTTTAAAACAGGTAAAAAAGTTAAAAGTTAAAAACAGTTTAAAGTGTCATGCTGGGTTAAAAGCCAGTGAATAAAAATGGGTTTTAAGAAGGGTCTTAAAAATAGCCAAAGAACGGGCCTGTCTCACATGGAGAGGGAGATCGTTCCAGAGTTTGAGAAATACATGGCGGACAATAACTGATACAGTCTGCTTTGCCAATCTAAATGCATTCAATGTTTTCCATAGTCTTCCCTCGTCGGCCAGGTCGGACAAAGCAGACGCTACCTTTTTTTAATCACATCCACGGGAGCCCGCATTGTCGTTGTCTATCCTTCGACAAATGGACCAAGTTTTTCGGTAAGTAGAATCACAGGTGACCTGGACGTTCAAAAGTTATCTTGCCGTCTGACAAGTGTTGTATCCCAAATAGCTTCAATTGCTTTTTCTTAAGGTATTCATGTGTGATTTCCTCTGAGTGGCAACCGGATGTTATGAAGCTGGCTGTGGCGCGTTCTTTCTGACGTCGCTTCCTGTGTGGCGCACAGTCTTTCTGACTTCACTTCCTCTCCGAACTCAGTTTGTAAACGGTCAATGAATACATGCCTAAGAGCCAGAGATTCAAGGAATTCAGGCCGCACTTACCTGTTTAAAAAAACTATCCAAGGAGGGTATCCTTAAAAGCTGGTTTAGTGTGGCTGAAATGGGCCTTAGGCTAAATAATTATTTGTATAAGGGGTTATCTAGCTTAGTTTAGACATAGCCTTACTCTGGTTGGTCACCAAGAATCCGATTGTCACTCTGTCAGAGCTACAGCATTGCTTTGTGGAGAGAGGAGAACCTTACAGAAGGACAACCATCTCTGCAGAAATCCAACAATCAGGCCCATCCATCCATCCATCCATCCATCATCTTCCGCTTATCCGAGGTCGGGTCGCGGGGGCAGCAGCCTAAGCAGGGAAGCCCAGACTTCCCTCTCTCCAGCCACTTCGTCTAGCTCTTCCCGGGGGATCCCGAGGCGTTCCCAGGCCAGCCGGGAGACATAGTCTTCCCAACGTGTCCTGGGTCTTCCCCGTGGCCTCCTACCAGCTGGACGTGCCCTAAACACCTCCCTAGGGAGGCGTTCGGGTGGCATCCTGACCAGATGCCCGAACCACCTCATCTGGCTCCTCTCGATGTGGAGGAGCAGCGGCTTTACGTTGAGCTCCTCCCGGATGGCAGAGCTTCTCACCCTATCTCTAAGGGAGAGCCCCGCCACCCGGAGGAGGAAACTCATTTCGGCCGCTTGTACCCGTGATCTTATCCTTTCCGTCATGACCCAAAGTTCATGACCATAGGTGAGGATGGGAACGTAGATCGACCGGTAAATTGAGAGCTTTGCCTTCCGGCTCAGCTCCTTCTTCACCACAACGGATCGATACAACGTCCGGATTACTGAAGACGCCGCACCGATCCGCCTGTCGATCTCACGATCCACTCTTTCCCCACTCGTGAACAAGACTCCTAGATACTTGAACTCCTCCACTTGGGGCAGGGTCTCCTCCCCAACCCGGAGATGGCACTCCACCCTTTTCCGGGCGAGAACCATGGACTCGGACTTGGAGGTGCTGATTCTCATTCCGGTCGCTTCACACTCTGCTGCGAACCGTTCCAATGAGAGCTGAAGATCCCGGCCAGATGAAGCCATCAGGACTACATCATCTGCAAAAAACAGAGACCTAATCCCGTGGCCACCAAACCGGATCCCCTCAACGCCTTGGCCGCGCCTAGAAATTCTGTCCATAAAAGTTATGAACAGAATCGGTGACAAAGGACAGCCTTGGCGGAGTCCAACCCTCACTGGAAACGTGTCCGACTTACTGCCAGCAATGCGGACCAAGCTCTGACACTGATCATACAGGGAGCGGACTGCCACAATAAGACAGTCCGGTACCCCATACTCTCTGAGCACTCCCCACAGGACTTCCCGAGGGACAGGGTCGAATGCCTTCTCCAAGTCCACAAAGCACATGTAGACTGGTTGGGCAAACTCCCATGCACCCTCAAGAACCCTGCCGAGAGTATAGAGCTGGTCCACAGTTCCACGACCAGGACGAAAACCACACTGTTCCTCCTGAATCCGAGGTTCGACTATCCGGCGAAGCCTCCTCTCCAGTACACCTGAATAAACCTTACCGGGAAGGCTGAGGAGTGTGATCCCACGATAGTTGGAACACACCCTCCGGTCCCCCTTCTTAAAGAGAGGGACCACCACCCCGGTCTGCCAATCCAGAGGTACCGCCCCCGATGTCCACGCGATGCTGCAGAGTCTTGTCAACCAAGACAGCCCCACAGCATCCAGAGCCTTAAGGAACTCCGGGCGGATCTCGTCCACCCCCGGGGCCTTGCCGCCGAGGAGCTTTTTAACTACCTCAGCGACCTCAGCCCCAGAAATAGGAGAGTCCACCACAGATACCCCAGGCACCGCTTCCTCAAAGGAAGACGTGTTGGTGGGATTGAGGAGGTCTTCGAAGTATTCCCTCCACCAATCCACAACATCCGCAGTCGAAGTCAGCAGAACACCATCCGCACCATACACGGTGTTGATAGTGCACTGCTTCCCCTTCCTGAGGCGGCGTATGGTGGTCCAGAATCGCTTCGAAGCCGTCCGGAAGTCGTTTTCCATGGCTTCCCCGAACTCTTCCCATGTCCGAGTTTTTGCCTCCGCGACTGCTAAAGCTGCACACCGCTTGGCCCATCGGTACCCGTCCACTGCCTCCGGAGTCCTATGAGCCAAAAGAACCCGATAGGACTCCTTCTTCAGCTTGACGGCATCCCTCACTGCTGGTGTCCACCAACGGGTTCTGGGATTACCGCCACGACAGGCACCAACAACCTTGCGGCCACAGCTCCAATCAGCCGCCTCGACAATAGAGGTTCGGAACATGGTCCACTCGGACTCAATGTCCCTCACCTCCTTCGTGACATGTTCAAAGTTCTCCCGGAGGTGTGAATTGAAACTCTCTCTGACAGGAGACTCTGCCAGACGTTCCCAGCAGACCCTCACAACGCGCTTAGGCCTGCCAGGTCTGTCCGGCATCCTCCCCCACCATCGCAGCCAACTCACCACCAGGTGGTTATCGGTAGAAAGCTCCGCCCCTCTCTTCACCCGAGTGTCCAGAACATGAGGCCGCAAATCCGATGACACAACTACAAAGTCGATCATGTAACTGCGGCCTAGGGTGTCCTGGTGCCAAGTGCACATATGGACACCCTTATGTTTGAACATGGTGTTTGTTATGGACAATCCGTGACGAGCAGAAAAGTCCAATAACAAAACACCACTCGGGTTTAGATCTGGGCGACCATTCTTCCCAATCACGCCTCTCCAGGTTTCACTGTTGTTGCCAACATGAGCGTTGAAGTCCCCCAGTAGGACAAGGGAATCACCCGGGGGAGCACTTTCCAGTACTCCCTCGAGTGTACCCAAAAAGGGTGGGTATTCTGAACTGCTGTTTGGTGCGTAAGCACAAACAACAGTCAGGACCCGTCCCCCCACCCGAAGGCGAAGGGAAGCTACCCTCTCATCCGCTGGGTTGAACTCAAACGTGCAGGCTTTGAGCTGGGGGGCAACGAGAATTGCCACCCCAGCCCGTCGCCTCTCACTGCCGGCAACGCCAGAGTGGAAGAGGGTCCAGTCCCTCTCGAGAGAACTGGTTCCAGAGCCCTTGCTGTGCGTCGAGGTGAGTCCGACTACATCCAGCCGGAACTTTTCTACCTCGCGGACTAGCTCAGGCTCCTTCCCCCCCAGTGAGGTGACGTTCCACGTCCCAAGAGCTAGCTTCTGTAGCCGAGGATCGGACCGCCAAGTGCCCTGCCTTCGGCTGCCGCCCAGCTCACAATGCACCCGACCTCTATGGCCCCTCCTATGAGTGGTGAGCCCATTGGAGAGATGACCCACGTTGCCTCTTCGGGCTGTGCCCGGCCGGGCCCCATGGGGACAGGCCCGGCCACCAGGCGCTCGCCATCGTGCCCCAACTCCGGGCCTGGCTCCAGAGCAGGGCCCCGGTGACCCGCGTCCGGGCGAGGGAAATCTGAGTTCATTTTGTTGTAATTTCATAGAAGTCTTTGAGCTGCTCTTTGTCTGATCACTCACCTAGGACCTGTTTGTCTTGGGAGACCCTACCAGGTGGCATGAAAGCCCCCAGACAACATAGCTCCTAGGATCATTGGGACACGCAAACTCCTCTACCACGGTAAGGTAGCAGCTCAGAGAGGAGACACAATCAGGCCTGTATGGTATATTGTCCAGACAGGAGCCATTTTTCAGTAAAATATTTGCCAAAATTCACCTGAAAGACTCAAACCATAAGAAATAAGATTCTCTGGTCTGGTGAGACAATTATTGAACTGTTGGTGTGAATCCCAAGCATCATGTTTGGAGGAAAACCGGGCACCGCTCATCCCCAGTCCAATACCATTTTTACAATGAAGCACGGTGGTGGCAGCATCACCTACGCACACAGCCAAGATATCAAAGGAGTGGCTTCAGGACAACTCTGTAAATGTCCTTGAGTGGCTCAGCAGGAACCTGGACTTGAATCCGATTGAACATATCTGAAGAGATTTAAAAATGGCTGTGCCCCGACACGTCACATCCAATGTGATGGAGCTTGAGAGGTGCTGCAAAGAAAAATGGGCAAAACTTCCCAAAGATGGATGTGCCAAGCTTGTGGCTTTGTATTCAAAAATACTTGAGGCTGTAATTGCTGCCAAAGGCGCATCAACAAAGTATTGAGCAAAGGCTGTAAACACTTATGTTTATGTGATTTCTTAGTTTTTTATTTGTAAAAAAATTGCAGAAAATTTCAAAAACATTTTTTTAAGTTTTCGCATTGTCGCAGAATTTTGAGGATACAAATGAATTAATTCCAATATGGAATAAGCCTGTAGTATAAAATGTGAAAAACGCAACGTTTCTGTTAATACTTTCCGGATGGAGTGTACAAATACAAAACTTACAACTTACACATCTGTGGCTGACTGACAGACAGTTGGGCTCAAAGCTTTATTTTAGGATGTGTAGTAATATAAATGTGTGTAACCGGAAATAAACTGTCATGTACTTACAACAAGCAACATATAAGTACACACATCCCAAAACTACACAGCAGTGTTTGATCAAGTGATGAGTTTGATAATGGTTCACTCACAAAGCGTATATATTTTTTCTACAAATGTCTTTTATGACGAAGACCTAAACTTTCAGATATTGCAATGTTTCTTAATAAGAAAGTGACATCACCAACTGGTTGCCTGGCATCCGTGCTACAGTGTTTGTTTTTGTAGATTGATATGATGTGGAAATAATTGTCGCGTTCTGGTCTTAACATAGCCGTCGTCATGTGAATATATCTTATTAATGTAAAGCAGAGCACACAAACACATGGCTTTGATTGTGTCAAGGTGATGGGGTGTCAGCGAGAAGAGCGCATGTGATTGAAGTCTTGTTTGCAGCGGTGGCGAGAAAAGAGGGTGAGCTTATGAAATCTGCTGCTGCAGCACTGGGTGTCGCATGATTACATATCTATAGGGTACTATCCACCCACTTTTCCCCCTCCCTGACACTTTGATCCAACAATGGCACCTTCTCCTCCTGCAGCCAGACTGCTGGGTTTCTTTGAAGTACCTGTCTATCTGTCGACGCTCTACTCTAGCCCTGGCCTCAGATCACGTATATTTAATGGGACGTACATGTCAGGACCTCTTATCACCGATCACCCACTGTACCTGACAGTGATGGCTCCAAATCTCCTCTTTCTGTACTTCAGGCGTGCGTGATTTGCAGAGTTAGATCAAAAGGGCTTAAAGTAGTGATCATCAAACGCCGAGCAAATCCCGCGCTACGGGGAATCTTATACACAAGGGATTTTACAAGAAAACAATCTGAGAAATTCCCTGCGTTGACGTGATTCCTGACATGTGCAATCTTGACTTTGCATAGACAGAAAAAGCAGTCGACTTTCAGTGTTGGACGGCAACGTTTTCTTTGATCACTTGAATATATGTCGATATTTAATACCTTGTTTCATAACATGGGAACATCACAGCTTTTTTGCCGAGTAAGTTATTGTTCAACTTCTATTGAATAAGAAGTCCACAATTTTTGAATAGTGTACATTTTTTCAGTCAGTGTAAAATTTGATTTCCACAAGTAAAAAAAGTAAATGAATGTCCACAGTATTAACAGTGGTACCTCGGGTTTTGTCAGTCTTTTCCCCACTTAACACTTTTTATGGAGCTTCAATTTAGTTTTACATGCATAACAATGCTAATTGGATAAATTATTAAAGACTAGAGATGTCCGATAAATGCTTTAAAATGTAGTATCGGAAATGATCGGTATCTGTTTCAAAAAGTACAATTAATGACTTTTTAAAACGCCGCTGTACGGAGCGGTACATATCCCAGTTAGCAGCCCCTTCCCTCTTCCCTCTCCCCTCTCTCACACACAACACAGGAGTTGACGACTGCAGCATGAGAGGTTTACTGGCGACGCTTGATGACCTCATCAAACCGCCGCGAGCGCAGCATAACAAAAACAAGAGTGTGTTGTTGCCGGTGCTGTAGCCGTGACTAACAAGCGAACTAGACCAAGAGGTCTTCCCTTAATACGAGCAATTAGATCTCCCACCTCTTCAAGAATCATAAGGAGATACATGATGAATACTAGCGGAAGATGGATGAAAAGCAAACACAGAAAAGAGTAGTACCACACTGTTGTCGCTTAATAACTCCGCCGAGGAAAAACAAAAATACAACAAAAACCATCCAAGGGCGAAAGCCCACATAGTGGTCAGGGACAACACACAGTATGGCAAAAGCTACGGTAGAGTTTGGTATGGTTAGTCTGCCCTGCATGGCGCACACTTTGCAGCTTGCAGTGAACGGAGGTGCCCTGTCTCAACGCAGCATTTCAGAAGCTCTGGCTGACTGGTAGGCCACTTCAAGCACTCACCACTAGCTTGCAGCACATTTGTCTTACTCATACAAATACGTTAGAGCAGGGCAGATTGAGCCCAGTTTATAATTTCCTGTTATACAGTATACCAAGCAGTCTTGCACTAAAGGAGGACTATGCTATTGTTTACTTTATTACTCTAGTAAACTCTGGACTGAAGCTGTGTGCCTTCATTGTTTTTGTAGCTGTTGTTTTGAGGCATGTTTTAAAAAAAAAAATATTTGCACTTTGTGAAAGTCAAAGTATAGTATTTCCCATAGTTGTAGTGGTTATCAGGATTATCTCAAGGAGAGCATGTCCCAAATTCCAAACCGATGTTTTGAGGCATGTTTAAAAAAAGTAATGCACTTTGTGACTTCAATAATAAATATGGCTGTGCCATGTTGGCACTTTTTTCCATAAGTTGAAGTTGTTCTCTTATTTTGGAAAACCTTTTTACATTGTTTAATGCATCCAGCGGGGCATCACAACAAAATTAAGCATAACAATGTGTTTATTCCACGACTGTCTATATATCGGTATCTGTTTATATCTGAATCGGTAATTAAGAGTTGAACAATATCGGAATATCGGATATCGGAAAAAAAGCCATTATCGTACATCTGTATTAAAGACTTGTGGATGAAGAGTGAGGGGTGAAGAGTTCCTTTTTTTGACTCAATCGTGTTTCTCACATTCTTTCTCAAAGTGCTGGCATTCACAGCTTTCTTTGGCCCCATAGTGGTGGTGGACGAGTATGTCACGCGCAGTTTGGCCATACAGAAAAGACAAAACTTTTGGTGACTTTTTGTTATGAAAACTGAATCCAAATTATGGTGGGCCTACAAAAATGGAGGTAGGAATTTAAATAAAATGTATTTTAAAGATGGGGAACATGAATTGAAGTGTCTTTATGCCTCAGGAGCGGAGGGAAAAGGTCAGGTTTCTGATTCAGTAGTGTTTCTCACATTCTTTATCAAAGTGCTGTCACGCACAACTTCCATTAGGCCTATAGTGGCGTATTTTGCAGCCGTAGTTAAAAACAAAAAAAGCACGGACTGTGGCATGGGCAAACAGACTATTATGTTACAATCAATATTTTTCCATACGAAAACTGGGCCAAACTCTTAGGGATATTAAAAAAAAAAAAAAAAAAAACCTGAATCCTATGAAAAGTGCAGCGTACAAAAATAGAGGCAGACATTTAAAGGGGAACCACACTTTTTTTTTTTTCTTTTGCCTAATGTTCACAATTATGAGAGACAAGAACACGTCATTTTTTTTGTGGGGGACGTTTTGGCATTTTTTATTTTTAAAGTGATCTTGTGGTTGAATTGATTGCTTAGCTGCATTGCTACCCACCCAGAACGAGCCAATTTTTACATGTTACAAGGCGAAAAAAAACAAAAACCTTTTTCTTCTTGTCTTCTCTCGTAATGATTGTGAACGATAGGCAAAATTCCAAAAAAGTGCAGTTCCCCTTTGATTTAAACAAATTTAAAGATTTAGGATTAGGGTTAGGAAGGAGTGGAGGAAAGGGGTAATTTTTCTGATACGATACTGTTTCCCACCTTCTTTATCAATGTGTTATCTTTATCAATGTGCTATCACTCGCAATTTTGTTTGGCCCCGTAGTGTCTTATTTTGATTCCATAGTGGGGTGGTTGGGGTGGGAGGCGACACTGAGACTGATGTCTGGGCAAACGGACTAGTATGTTATGTGCAATGTTTGGCCATACGAAAACCTAGGGCAAATTTGGGCAAACTTTAAAAAAATGTATCCCACAAAAAGTGGGTTGTACAAAAAGAGGTAGGAATGTCAATTCAAGTTATTTTGAAGAATTTGAATTCAAATTGAATTGGCTCCCCTCCAAAAGAGTGGAGGGGAGAGTACCTTTTTTGTTCAATAGTTTTTTTTCCTCCACTTTCTTTGTCGAAATGCTGGCACATGCAGTCAATAAAACAAAAGCACAGAGACGGTGGCAAGGGCAGACAAACTAGTATTTTACGGCCAAAGTTTGGAGTACAAAAAATAAGCCTAATCTTTTGTGAATTTTTTCAACAAAATATAAATTCTAAATTAAATACATTTGAAGAGTTGGAATTTAAATTGAATTGGCTCCATGCCAAAGAAGTGAAGGTGAGAGTTTCTTTGATTCAAAAGTGTTTCTCACCTTCTCTATCACAGTGATGGCGCACACAACTTTCTTTGGTCCCATAGTAGCTTATTTGCAGCACTAGTAACAAAACAAAAAGAAGCACAGAGACCTTTGTGTGGGCAAACAGACTAGTATGTTATGCGGAATGTTTGGCCATAAGAAAATATGGGAAAACTTTTGCCCAAATTTTTTGTTAAAAAAACAAACTATTAGAATTAAGTCATACAAAAACAGAGCTACCATAATAATACTCGTATGTTTAACGCGCCGACTGTCCTTCAAGCGGTGCGGCTTCACAGGTTACCAAAACCGTACTAAACATTTTGATATTTTTGAGCGCCGTGTGTAGTGTTATATATTTTTAATGGAACATTTCAAATGTTGGTGTTGTTTACTTGAGTCGTACTGCAATCATAGTGCTGTCTTATCTCTTATGTTTGATTGTCATCTACTTGTACACTGGGGCGCAGTTGGGAGAGTGGCTGTGCCAGGAACCTAAGGGTTCGTGGTTCAAACCCCACCTTCTACCAACCTCCTCACGTCCATTGTGTCCTTGAGCAAGACACTTCACCCTTGCTCCTGATGGTTCGTGGTTAGTGCCTTGCATGGCAGCTACCGTGTGTGTGAATGGGTCAATGTGGAAATAGTGTCAAAGCACTTTGAGTACCTTGAAGGTAGAAAAGCACTATACAAGTATAACCAATTTACCATTTACACATATCATTACACCATGTACCAACTTAAAAAAAAGCTTGAGGTGAGTAAGCTCAACCAAACTTATTCCTCATATTGGGCGCACCCGATTACAAGGCGCACTCTTGAGTTTTGAGAGAGAAAAAAGATTTTAAGTGCGCCTTATTGCCCGGAAAATACAGTAATTTTGAAGAATTGGTATTTGAATTGATCTGCCTAGAGTTTAGGTGAGAGTTCATGTTTTAATTCAACAGTGTTTCTTATCGTCTTCATCAAATTGCTGGCACTCGCAACTCTCTTTGGCCCCATAGCGGCTTATTTTGCAGCCGTTGTCATTTAAAAAAAAAAAAGAATGAAGACCTTTGTGCGAGCTAACAGACTTGGATGTTATGCAAAATGTTTGGCGAAATGTTACTACAAAAACAGAATCCTACGAAAAGATGGGTATACAAAAACTTAGGTAAGAATTTAGATTTGGGTTCTCATTAGAGTCTGAACTGAATTGGCAATTCTAAAAAACACTACAGCGGTTATATTCACTTGTTTTTATGTATTTAATTTCTAGATGGAAACAAGTGTCATTCAACCTGTCCGAAATGTGGGGAAAATGTTGTTGTACTTTAGTCTCCCTCTAGCTTTTATGTGCTCACTGCCTTAAATTTACAATCACTCATGTTGTCATTGCTGCACTACTCCCACCCCCCTCTCCTCCAACCCTCACTGCTCTCAACAACCTGTCCTGTAATGCCACTCTTGGGGCACTTTTTATATTTATCGCTTTTGGCCGCATTCCCTGGCAACATAAATAAGCCAGAGAGAGAGAGAAACAATGGAGAGCCCGACAGAGCATGATGCCAGAATTGTTATTGCACTTGAAGAGACGGGAAGACAATGCACTTTACTTTCTGTGCTATTGCGGAGAAAGTTCTGTAAGGGTTAGTCCCCATGTCTATTCACATTTCCATCCGTTTCCTTGCTTTCCTTCCTTGTTACTCATACCTCTTTGACAAGCACAGGCGTATTTCAAATGAAGGCATCAAAAATGGCGTTGAGGTCAAGAATGTTCATGGTATGCTTGACATATTGCCATACAGTTGGATTTTTGATTGCTGTTTTAAATTGGGAACTGTGTTTTTTTTTTTTTTGCCTATTGTTCCAAATCATTATGAGAGACAAGAACACACATTTTTTTTAAGG
This sequence comes from Nerophis ophidion, assembly GCF_033978795.1. NCBI lineage: Eukaryota > Metazoa > Chordata > Actinopteri > Syngnathiformes > Syngnathidae > Nerophis > Nerophis ophidion. The sequence continues at coordinate 20,014,179 of NC_084627.1, forward strand.
ATTCCAAAGATGATAAATGCTTCCAAGATGTGGCTAAAGGGAGTCACCATTGTAGCCTTCAAAGCCCTCTAAAACAACTTCAATACCCTCCATCGATGTTTAATATACACTCTGCATTTCTATATACAGTATAATGTAGTGACATACGTTCATAACAATATGTAATATGTTCAATATTAACCGTATTTTGTTTTTTTTCTGCAAAACCGGAAGTTATTTCCGCAGCACAATTCTAACTTCCGGCAACAAATGTGTGTTCCTACTTCTGGAAACAAACACGAGTGCGCTCTAATCATGGCAGACTTGGTAACAGACAACAAAAATGACTACTTTTGGACAAATGAGGATTCACAACCTTATCTTGGCTGATACACTGTTGTAAAATAATATACAAAAAAAACAGTCTAATGTAAGAATCAAACTATAATCTCATGTGTAATATCTTAAATTGTATGTCTCATCTATATTATGAACGAAAGGTTAAATGCTATATATATATATATATATATATATATATATATATATATATAGATATATATATATATATATATATATATATATATATATATATATCTATATATATAGATATATATATATATATATATATATATGTATATATATATATATATATCTATATATATATATATATATATGTATGTATATATATATATGTATGTATATATATATATATATATATATGTGTATATATAATTATATATATATATATATATATGTATATGTATATACACGTCTCCAAGAATTACTGAATATGTCTATATATACATCTATGCATCCTACGTCTCCATTAGGGGTGTGGGAAAAAATGTATTCGAAGTTGAATTGTGATTCTCACGTTGTGCGATTCAGAATCAATTCTCATTTTTTAAAAATCGATTTTTTTATTAATTTTTTTATCAATCCAACAAAACATACACAGCAATACCATAACAATGCAATCCAATTCCAAAACCAAACCTGACCCAGCAACACTCAGAACTGCAATAAACAGAGCAATTGAGAGGAGACACAAACACGACACAGAACAAACCAAAAGTAGTGAAACAAAAATTATTATCAACAACAGTATCAATATTAGTTATAATTTTAGCATAGCAGTGATTAAAAATCCCTCATTGATATTATCATTAGAAATTTATAAAAATAAAAACAATTGTGTCACAGTGGCTTACACTTGCATTGCATCTCATAAGCTTGACAACACACTGTGTCCAATATTTTCACAAAGATAAAATAAGTCATATTTTTGGTTTGTTTGATAGTTAAAACAAATTTACATTATTGCAATCAGTTGATAAAACATTGTCCTTTACAATTATAAAAGCTTTTTTATAAAAATCTACTACTCTGCTTGCATGTCAGCAGACTGGGGTAGATCTTGCTGAAATCCTATGTATTGAATGAATAAAGAATCCTTTTAAACCGGGGAAAAATCGCTTTTGAATCGAGAATCGTGTTCCATCCATCCATTTTCTACCGCTTATTCCCTTTTAGGGGTCGCGGGGGGCGGTGGCGCCTATCTCAGCTACAGTCGGGCTGAATTGGAAAAAAAGAAATCAATTTTGAATCGAATCGTGGGACACCCAAAGATTCGCTGCCCTAGTCTCCATGGTCTAACTTGGCACTTTGTGGTGAAATTGACCTACAACTCCAAAATGATTCTCTTGCGGAAAAAAGCATTTCCTTTCTCTGTGTGCATCTGTAGCAAATCACTCATCCTCCTCTCGGAATTGTTAATGCACCTCCATATTCTGTCTGAATGTGCACTCATGCTTTCTAGCAAGTCATAGGGTGAAGGGGCTTTCTACTTCCATCACCACCCTCTTCATTCCCATTAGTACCTCACTTGTACACCTTGTTCAAATGTACCCAATAAATAAAACCTCTTTTTCCGGCCGCCTAATGTTCCTTTCCAGCATAGTGTGCACTCGTCCATACACAGACAGAAATCTCAAGTCTATTTCGATGGCCTTAGCACCCTTCTTGCTGCCACTTAGCCAGCCCTACTTGCAATCCTGGTCACGTCCTTGGGGTTTGAGGTCGCCTGGCTGGGTGCCGGGACAGCAGACACGTCACTTTGATGTAAATCATACCGGCGACTACTTATGGATAGGATATTCATATTTGTAACTGAGCGTTAATATCTATGTAAGACACGTATTCTAATGCAGAGGCCTGCGGCCCCAAGGGGGTTCGCAGAGGTACCGCAGGGCGGACGTGAAACTTTTTTTCCAATTAATTTTTTTAAATATTCCACCTTAAAATTTTTCGTCAAATACCTTAAATACGCGTTAGAATTGATCCAATGTACTGTAGTGTAGTTTAGAAACGACAGTGACATGGCTGCCCAACTCAATGTAGAAACATGAATTATTTTACTATTATATTCAGGTTAGTATTTAAAATAGCCAGTGATTGGTGCTCTAATTGCCAGCTAACAATTAGGATGCTAGTTTTTAGCTAGCAATAGGTCTAACAGTTGCCAGCTAGCGATTAGCATGCAAGTTGTCAACTAGAGATTAGGACACCAGTTGCCAGCTAATGACTAAGATGTTTGTCGCCAGCCAGCCAGCAATCAGCAGTTGCCAGCCAGCTAATGATTAGGGTGCTGTCACACCAAATTTCTTCTCCCTACAAAAACCTTCCCCCCCCATTTACTTCCGGGGTCATGATTAATACAGACGTTTTGTTAACGGAATATTATAAAAATATAACGCTATATTATAAAAATACAGACGTTTTGTTAAGGCAATATTATAATTTAAAAAAAAAAAACAATTTTACAAACAAGCTATGGGATGACATAAGAGGAAACGTGACCCCGGAAGATAATGCGTCATCCCATAGCTTGTGTTTGTAAATTGTTTTATTTGTTTTTTTTATAATACAGCGTTAACAAAACGTCTTTATTTTTATAATATAGCGTTATATTTTTATAATATAGCGTTATATTTTTATAATATAGCGTTATATTTTTATAATATAGCGTTATATTTTTATAATATAGCGTTATGTTTTTATAATATAGCGTTAACAAAACGTCTGTATTCATCATGACCCCGGAAGTAAATGGGGGGGAAGGTTTTTATAGGGGGGAAGAAATTTGGCATGACAGCGCCATTTGCTAGCTAACTATTAGCAGTGTTGTACTGATTTATTTAATTATCTTAGTACAGTATTGGTTTAGTTTAAAACACAGTTTTAATAGTGTCCTTCCTCCTTCTCGGATGAGTTTGGGGATCCTTGTGCTGGAAAACGTTAGACTCCATTTTTAATGCATAGCTTAGTCTGGATCATATTTGGTTGCGTGTACCTAATGAATTGCCTGAGCTGCATCTCTCGAGGCCAAAATGTGATGACTCGACACTCTCCTGGATCATCAAGGCATTCTGAATGAGAATGATGGTGGTGCAGACACGCTTGACCTCCAGAAAATGCCATCTTGACGCTGACCCTTGGTTTTGAGAACCGCTACAATAAAGATGACATGGTTTAAGGGAGGCCATAAAGTCTAGGGCTGTAGCTCAGATAGAGCACAGATCATCTCAGATCCAGAGAAGATTTGTGGCATTTCCAGCAAAGAAGATGACCGGTGTATTTTTGTCTCTCGAAGCAGGCTTCTGGTTTATAGTACCACAAGATTGTTGAAGCTGTACTGACATTTACTTACACTTGTATCATTATATAGTCACCAGTAAGCCACCAGTAAGAAGTAAAACTGCATCAGTCTTGAGAACTATCACAAGTTGCAGGTCTTCTTGTAACCATGGTAACGACACCCATTATTGCTGGCAATGTGCAGTTTAATTGCCAGCGCGTCTGTTTCGTGGATTATATATAGAACTGGATAATTAGAAGACCACACCCAGCATGTTTCACAAATTAGAAAAATAAGATCTGTATAATAACTGTCCTATTGGTAGTTGCGTATTCTCCATGTTACTTCTAAGGGTTTCTCCTCTAGGTCCCAAACATGGGTCTGAGGTAAACCTACACAGATTCTATCATGCAGTACAGTACGATACACCTCGTTGAGTCCAACCCTCATTTAGTCTAATGTGTTTGTTGAATAGGTTTATGAATTTAATGATGATTTTGTGAAACAGTACAAAAATAATACCATTCTGAGCTTTTAAAGAAAACCTTGGATGGCAGCTCATTGCAATTATTCGACTTTAATGTAGTTAAAAATGAACATGGGAAGTCCCGTCGGCCAGACTGTGGAAGCTGGCGGGCAGGATAAGGCCCACGAACGGTAGTCTGCGATTGTGTGATGGCTGTTGTGTAGCTCTTAGCTCCTAGTAGCGTATAGGCTACCTTTAACTTTTGTAAATGACATCACTAAAATACAAGAAAATAGCAACCTTGTGTGCTTATTGGAGGACATTTAGATGTTTACCAGTTGTCCAACTTTGTACAAGTAAACGCGCTGCTGGACTTGTATCGGAGCGCTTATATCAGAGATTTTAAATGTAAGCCAATATGATATGTTACCTTTACTGATATCAGATTGGGACATTCCTAATTATTAGTAAGACTGTCCTAATACAACTTTTTCACTTCCAATACGATACTAATTTTGGAACATTCAGTGTTGGCTGGCACCGATATTAAACTGAAACAATATCTGCAAGAATCATAGAACATACTTTTATTATTTTGTAGTGTGAAATGTTAGAAAATGTTTGATCAGGTGAAATTACTCAGAACAATTACAAGTATGAAAACACTAACAATATGACGGATTCATGCTTTTGAAGCGGAGTATTAATTTGTGTTTTGGCAACACCTAATGGCCACAATAATTGATAAAATTATACTCATGACAGAATATACTGGATACTCTCTGATATGCTTATGCCTGAAGATACTTTGTATCAGTAAGTAATATGCAACTATAATTATTTGATACTTTTAAACTGCAATTTTGTTCAATTAACATGAAATATTTTAAAGATTAAGTAGATTATAGGTGGGCAGGTAATTGCATTTGCCGTAACGCAATATTTTTTGTCATATTTTTTAACCGTAAGTTATGCGATTACAAAGTGATCCACTGATGTATGCGCAGAAGAGTGTCCCGACATTATAACTCACAGGCTCGCTCACCTTTGCCTACATCTGCAAACAACGCTCCCTGGTTTCACACCATTCAAACCTCACTCTCGCACTAAACTCCGAATGTGCCTCCACTGAACTTTTTTACTTCCAATACAAATATAATATTGGAGCTTTGAGTTTTGGCCAATACCGATATTAATGCGACATGATATCAGCAGGAATCATATCACACACTTGAAATATTTTGTAGAGTGGTATGTTAGAAAATGTTTGATCAAGTGAAATTACTCAGAACAATGAGTATGAAAACACTAACCTTATGACAGATGTATGCTTTTGAAGTGGAGTGTTAAAGTGTGTTTTGGTGACACATAATGGCCACAACAATTAGTTAAGTTATGCTCATGACACAGTAAATTGATTGATGCGGACCCGTTTGTTACTAAATACTTTTTAATGCCCTTTTGCCTGGGAGACTTTGTATCTGTAAGTAATGTGCAACAGCTGTATAATTATTTGATACTTGTGACAAATATCATCTTTTAGACTGCAATATTGTTCTATTAAGGACACTTATTACAAATGTATAGTTTTTGGGCTATCATGTTCTTGGCTGTTGTGTATCTACTAGCTCTGAGTAGACAATAGCCTACAATGTTTTCCTTTTTGTAAAATGCTTCTTTGAAAGGTTTGCTTATTGAAGAACATTTCGCGTTTACCCTGCTGTAGAGCTTTGCACGAGTAAACATGCTGCAGGACTCCTTGTATCGGAGCGCAGATTTAAGATGCAATCCTATATAATCTGATATTTTTGCTGATAACAGACTAATATCTGATATCAATATTGGATCTGAACACCCTTAATGATAATGATTGTACCCTTGACAAAATACTGTATATACTGTATTTTTCGGACTATAAGTCGCAGTCTAATGTGTGAAATTATTACCACATTACCGTAAAATATCAAATAATATTATTTAGCTCATTCACGTAAGAGACTAGACGTATAAGATTTCATGGGATTAGGAGTGACAGATTGTTTGGTAAACGTATAGCATGTTCTATATGTTATAGTTATTTGAATGACTCTTACCATAATATGTTACGTTAACATACCAGGCACCTTCTCAGTTGGTTATTTATATGTCATATAACGTACACTTATTCAGCCTGTTGTTCACTATTCTTTATTTATTTTTAAATTGCCTTTCAAATGTCTATTCTTGGTGTTGGATTTTAACCAAAAAATGTGACTTATATATGTTTTTTCCTTCTTTATTTTGCCTTTTTGGCAGGTGTGACTTATACTCCGGAGCGACTTATACTCCGAAAAATACGGTAGTACTAAACTCAAGTTCAAACACTAACTCTAAGACACTGTAGTTCTGTTTATTAAGTTGTCCAGAAGTTTGTAACTTGCAAAAGATGTGCAGTTAAGACAAATAAATCAAGTGCTTCCTATTCAATTTAAAGCAGATGCAATGCTAGCTTCCTTAAGGGGAAAGAAGTCCCGTAGTTCATCATATAAAAAGCATGTTTCCAATGCTCTTTTACTTCTATAGAAAGTTTCCACAGAGTGATATACTGCACATTGCTGGTCTTGACAGTAGCTGTCTTTATGATTTGTTCCTAACAGGTCTTCCCACCCCTTCCTAATGAGGCTGAGATCGCGCACACCAAAAAGCTCTTCCGACGCAAGAGGAATGACCGACGGTAATGACGCATCGAAGTTGACACGCACACACACACACACACACGCAGCCGCATACATACACACGCCTGGCTGACTGAGAGGGAAGGTTTTAATGTGGTGATGTCAGATGTCAAGCAGCCAATCCTTTTGGCCTTAACAGCTCTCCTCTGCCAAATAATGTCAACACAGGAATGCAGGCTCTGCATTTCACTACAGACAGCAAGAAATAGGAAAGAAAAAAAGAAAACGGAGACATTCAAGGTTTTTTAACGTTAATACTTCAGTCAAAGCACATTTACTGTTCTGCAATTCCGCCACACACATTCAATCCACGTCATTTCTTTATGATTTTGGCTTTACTTTGCTAAGTTTTCACGCTGCCGCTAAAGTTTGTGCTGGCACATCTGCTCTTATTGTATACACAGTGAAATCTAATTTGTGACTTCATTGAAACCAGCTTCTTGAAGAGGAGAAGGGCTGGTTCTCTCACTGCCTGCCCTGATGTCACTGGAAAATTGTTCTCTAGTTGCTAAGAGACCAGGAAAAGAGAAAATATTTGGGTTGTATTTGTGGTTAGAAAAATGAAATTTAGCTAAGTGGGCAATGGACAAACATAAAATAATTGCTGTTGTCCAGAACCATTGCGTGCATGGCGATGGATTAAAAGCAGGTTTTGCACATAGAAAAGAACACAAGTATAAATCTTTTGATGACAGAATTATTTGTTATGGTTTAAGTCCATTATCTGTGTGTGTCTGCTGTGACGCCACCGCGGGAAGCTGTTGGTTTTTTATCTTGGGTGTTTCATTTACGCACACAATAATTAGCTTAGCTCTGACCACCGTGGGCAGCAAAGAGGCTGTTGGAAAAGAACACAAATCATCTGGGCGCTTATGTCAGAACTGCCTGCATGGGATCAACTACTTCTTGGCCGTAGTAGTTGTCTGTTTTTGCCGGGAGGTGGCTCGCAACATCAAAGCATACTCGGCTAATTTATAGCCAAAGTACTCCTCGTCCCTTTACATGGTTGGAACCACCCATTTTGCATTTTTGGGAGTTATAGGAAATGAACAATCAAGCTAAGCATACAAGTACCATGCACAAACACTTGAAGAAAATATGCATGAGTGAAGGTGAAGTCAATGTAAGTCGGCCCATTTTTTTAGAGGCTACAGTGGAACCTCTGAAGTGGAAACCCCCTAAAGTCACGCAGCAAGACCTCAGCCCAGTCAGAATGTAGAGGAAGTACGTAATGACAAGTTATTGCACTATTGAGGATGCGTAGCGACAAAAGCACCTCAGTCCTGGTTGCTCAATACAATTTTGTAAGAAAATACAGAAAAGTAGCATTGATTTGTCCCTATGTAAAGGACACTTCATCATTGGGGAGTACACAATATTGTGGTTTTCTTTATTTCAAAATTGGTTCTCTTCTTTTTACTCCTGCATGACCATTGTTATCAAAAATAGAACATAAGAAGTATCTTAACAATTCAGTTGATTTGAGCTCGACAGTTAACTGCAATAGGGATAATATCGCAAAAAATAATTTTTCTCGTGTTTTTAACCCGTTAGTTATGCAAAGTGTTCCAGTGACGCATGCGCAAAAGAGTCTGGCAGAGTAACTCGCAGACTCGCTCATTGTTTTCTACTTGTGCAAACAACACTTCTTGGTTTTCCAGCCGTCACGCGTCACTTTCACACAAAGTAGCGAAACATGCCTTAACTGAACTCCAGGATTTAGAATTTTGAACACTAACACCATTGTTGACCCATTACTGTTATTGCTAGCATAAAGGTTTGAGTTGAGTTTGAGTTTATTTCGAACATGCAAGCATACAACATGATACATCTTAATTTCCAGTTTCTCTATTCAACATGTTCGAAAAGGAGTAAAAACTAGAGGTTATTTAATCCTACCCCTTTTTCTTTTACATAACAGTTGCTAAAACACTTCCTGTTCTCAATTTATTCACAATATCCTCCATAAGTAATCACAATAAAAATAAATGAATAATAATTGGTGAAGTAAGTTGTATTTCATTTGATGAGATGAGTAAGATTATTTTGAGTATGAAAGAATGGATGGATGAAATAAATTCAGAATGTTTATGAAGGTTCTTCTTCTTTGTACTTTGTAAACACTTTAAGTTTGAAGAGTTTCTTGAAGTGTATTCAATTAGAACATTGTTTGATTGCTTTGCTTAATCCATTCCATAATTTAATTCCACATACAAATATACTGAAGGTCTTAAGTGTTGTACATGCATACAAATGTTTTAAATTATATTTTTCTCTAAGATTATACTTCTCCTCTTTAGTAGTGATTTGTTTTATTTATGAGCACTTAAATCGAAATAGTATTCAAGTCAGTTTCTTAATTCTAACAAATAGGCTAAGTTTACGGAAAATGACACATTCAAATGATCTGTTGTTGGGCTGGAAAAGCAGAACAAACAAATTAAAAATACATTTCTTGGAATTAGATGTTCCTAAATCGTTTAGCCCTACTGTTGAATCGTTGAAGTCTTAAATATTTTATTTTGGCAATAGTTTAACAATCATTGCTAGACCATCAATTTTGATTATTTTCATTATGGTAAAATTGTTCTAACCATAAACAAATCAAGAGGTCGACCAGCCTTCTAGATCTGCTAATCAACTGTACAATTAAGTGGTTTGTCACCCCCTGCAAGGCCGCTGGAAAGTATCCGAGTTTCAAACACGTCTCCCCTCGTGAACTGACATTGTGTTGTGTTATGTTACACGGTGCTTTTGTAAAAACACACGCAGGTTTGTGCCTATTAAATTGGCACAAACCTGAGAACTGATTATTAATTGTACCATAAGATACACATTGTGTGCATTGTGTTCCTTAACAGTGCAGTGAGACGGTGACTTGAGCGAAGTTCTGTCTGGCTAGGAAGACAAGGGGCGGTACTACATGTGTTTCTACTTTAGAAAGCACGTCAAGCAAGGCTGAAATTAGTGATTTACTGGAATGTGCTGCTTGCTGCTCGCTGTTCCGACAGCGAGAGGAGGGGGGGTGCAAAGTATGAGTCAATATGCTCCTTTCTCGCCTTGACAAAAGCTCACTGCACTCGACATTTGTTCATGATCCATTCAGTCTTAAAAATGATGCAAACGTCTATAATGTATCGGATGTTTTCTTTTAGGTGTGGCACTGCATATTTCATCTTCTGCGGTGAAGCCAAACTCTTAAGTATGCGTTCAAGTAACACGTGAACAGCTTGTTTAATTACGGGTCATATTGGCCATGGTGTATGTGTGGGAATTATTTTAAAACTTGCATTGGTCATGTGTTGCACTTCAAACAGCAGAAGTGTACTAATGTACAGTAAACACAACAACTTTACCTTACACTTATTAGGTGTCCTCATGAGGTCACTGTTGGTTTTTTTCTGTTTAAGAGTGTATCAGTATTTGCAATGTCGACATGGTTATTTTTGTATTCCTTTTTGATGGCTTTATGCCTTTCTTTTTAAACTTAGCTTAGCTTGAGTTCAAGTTTAGCTGACATTATTATCTAATGTTTTGTTGTCGGACGTTTGGATGATGTCCGGTGGGATCCAGCATGGTAGTCTACAACTTTTCATGGTTTAGGGTTTTTTTTTTTTCCGTGTTCAAATATGTATCAGTGCTTAAGAACTTGCAATGGGCCAAAAGTGGCCAATTTTTTGGATTGTGATGAATTCATGACATTTTTTCCCCTCATAGATTCAATCTCATTCACAAAACCAGGACCAGGGTCCTCAGCAGTAGACATCTGTTGTTTGCATCTTTTGGCTTTTTATTCCAAAATTAACTCTGACAGAGGATGGATTGTCTCTGATATATATACAGAACCTTGCCCGGTGGGATACATTGTGGTAGTCTATAACCTTTCGTTGGCTTCTGGCCTTAATGCAAATGCTCAGCCAGGCTGTCTAAATCCGCCTCTCCACACTCCATTAAAGCAGCGCGTTGTGGTCCATGTGAAGCTTAGACCGAGTTATCGACTGTGCCTGCAGCACCGCACCTCTACACTCCCCTTCTCTCTACATGCCAATCAATTTGTCTGGGTCAACCAATGACCCGATGGGTCCAAGCATGAGTTCTGTATCCGAGCGCTGATCGATCGCCAATATGCATCCCATGATACATAATTCATTTCACCTTTCTTCAAGACGCTGTGGCAACCCTCACCTCCTCTAGTTCAGTGCATGTTGTTAAAGTGTCAATTATCAACCTGTAGTTTTTTCTGTCCCCTTCTACCTCCTTGCTTGCCTCTCCTAACAAAAAAATTCCCCCTCTGTCCTACAAATTGTTCCTACCCCTTAATGCACTCCTCATCTCTCCATTCTTCCATTCACCCGCACTGTGGCTCCTCTCCTGCTTCTAGAGCAGTAGATCACCGCGACCAGTTAATCGTACTTCTGCCCTCTGGCCCCAAAGGGAAGCGGCAAGTCTACACAAGGTCAGTCTCAAAATGACACTACATAAATATATATATATATTTTTTTTTTTTCCAAAGCCGAGCACTGAAAAAGGTGAACTCTGGAGGTTTGATTAAACAATATTATGGATTAGGGTAAGAAAGAAGAACGCCAATACTAGTAAATGGGAAGGTGTGTCCAAAAAATTCAGACTGGATCTGTATGTCCAGTATTTCCAGACACTTTTTTTTTAATTTTGCTTATCATTCACAAACCTACCTTATGTGAGACAAACACAGACGTCTTTCTCTTTTTTTTTGCATTCTAAATGGAAAACAAATGCTCGAATGAGACGGCTAACAATGTAGCTAATATGATTCATCCTTTCCACATATAAAGCCATTGAAAAACGATGTAAAACCTGCCAACAGTACACCATTTACATGATACCGTAAATTTCGGACTGTAAGCGGCTACTTTTTTCCTATGCTTTGAATCCTGCGGCCATCCTTATAAAATCCCGCAGCTAATTTATGGATTTTTCTTTGCTGACGGCCATAATACTACAAATAGTGTTTTTTAAAAACAAAAACAAGCAGACACTAAACAGGTGTGGGCTATGGCGCCTTTTTTTGGACGAGTTCCCTTCTGCAAGTGCTGCTGCAGTGTTGCATTGCCCTTCTGTTTAGACTGAGCTTTCAACCGGAAATAGAAGTGCCATTTCGTCTTCTAGCCATCCTAAGCTTGTCTACTCAAATGGATCCTTCCTTCATCACGCCAGGCGATGTTTCTAAGTCTTTGCTAGTCTTTTAAAAAAAAAAAAATTAGAAAACCACTTAAATTATTCCAAAACTCAGCCGCTCGTGTGCTGGTGAGGACCAGATGGAGGGCCTATATTACACCGGTTTTGAAATCACTGCATTGGCCACCAGAATCGATTTTTAAGATTCTATTACTGATTTTTAAATGCCTTAATGGTCTTGGGCCTTCTTATCTTACCGAGTTGCTTTTTATCATATTAGCCCTTGCGGTCTCTTAGGTGTTCCGGTTCAAGCCTCCTAATTATTCAAAAAGTCTGGAAAAATACCCACAGAGAGGCATCAATTCATTATTATGCCCCCCATTTGTGAAACAGCTTGCTGGAGACCCTCAGTGCTGCAGAGAATGTTACGATTTTTTTTTCTTTTTTTTTAAAAGACCCATCTTTTTAACTTTGCATTGAATTAATATTATTATTCATCTTATTGTTTTTCCTATACTTTTAAGTCTGTGTTTATCTAATATTTATTAGCTTTTATTTACCACATACCAATTCATCTTATTTAGATTTTAACTACATATTAATGTAATACGTATGCATTGTTTTTAATTATCTTCTTAGTATATTTTGATTCATTTATTTTATCCTCTTGATATATGTACAAACCCCGTTTCCATATGAGTTGGGGAAATTGTGTTAGATGTAAATATAAACAGAATACTATGATTTGCAAATCATTTTCAACCCATATTAAGTTGAATATGCTATAAAGACAACATATTTGATGTTCAAACTGATAAACTTTTTTTTTGTGCAAATAATCATTAATTTTAGAATTTGATGCCAGCAACACGTGACAAAGAAGTTGGGAAATGTGGCAATAAATACTGATCAAGTTGAGGAATGCTCATCAAACACTTATTTGGAACATCCCACAGGTGTGCAGGCTAATTGGGAAAAGGTGGGTGCCATGATGGGTAAAAAAGCAGCTTCCATGAAATGCTAAGTAATTCACAAACAAGGAAAAGGCGAAGGTCACCAATTAGTAAGCAAATTGTCGAACAGTTTTAGAACAACATTTCTCAACGAGCTACTGCAAGGAATTTAGGGATTTTACCATCTACGGTCCGTAAAATCATCAAAAAGTTCAGAAAATCTGGAGAACTCACTGCAGGTAAGCGATGATAATACGGCCCTTTGACCCCTGAGGCGGTACTGCATCAAAAACCGACATCAGTGTGTCAAGGATATCACCACATGGGCTCAGGAACACTTCATAAAACCACTGTCAGTAACTACAGTTGGTCGCTGCATCTGTAAGTGCAAGTTAAAGCTCTACTATGCAAAGCGAAAGCCATTTATCAACAACACCCAGGAACGCCGCCGGCTTTGCTGGCCCTGAGCTCATCTAAGATGGACTGATGCAAAGTGGAAAAGTGTTCTGTGGTCTGAGGAGTCCACATTTCAAATTATATTTGGAAACTGTGGACGTGGTGTCCTCCGGAACAAAGAGGAAAATAACCATCCGGATTGTTTTAGGTGCAAAGTTCAAAAGTCAGCATCTGTGATGATATGGTGGTGTATTAGTGCCCAAGGCATGGGTAACTTACACATCTGTGAAGGCACTATTAATGCTGAAAGGTCCATACAGTTTTTGGAGCAACATATGTTGTCATCCAAGCAACGTTATCATGGACGCCCCTGCTTTTTTCAGCAAGACAATGCCAAGCCACGTGTTACAACAGCGTGGCTTCGTAGTAAAAGAGTGCGGGTACTTTCCTGGCCCCCCTGCAGTCCAAACCTGTCTCCCATCGAAAATGTGTGGTGCATTATGAAGCGTAAAATACGACAGCGGATATCCCGGACTGTTGAACAACTTAAGCTGTAGATCAAGCAAGAATGGTAAAGAATTCCACTTTCAAAGCTTCAACAATTACTTTCCTCAGTTCCCAAACGTTTATTGAGTGTTGTTAAAAGAAAATTGGATGTAACACAGTGGTGAACATGCCTGTTCCCAACTACTTTAGCACGTGTTGCAGCCATGAAATTCAAAGTTAGTTATTATTTGCAAAAAAAAAAAAGTTTATGAGTTTGAACATCAGATATCTTGTCTTTGTAGTGCATTCAATTGAATATGGGTTGAAAAGGATTTGCAAATCATTGTATTCTGTTTCTATTTATATCTAACACAAATTCCTAACTATTATGGAAACAGGGTTTGTATATTTATAAAGAAAATTTATAGCATTTCCTCAGCGGGAGCCCCGCTGCACTGGGGGCTCTGATGTTCTGCGGCTGTTGTGGGCCTGGCTCATGGGTTCCTCGGCAAGAGGACTCCCTGGTTCCTCACTGTTTGCTCTGGATCAGGGTTGCTGCTGTCGTGGTCTCTGGTGCACTTGGGTCCTTAAGATATTTTTTTATCACTTGGTTCTTCCATGCTCAACCAAATATGTTTTTAGATGACTATTTTCTTGTGCATGTGTGTGTGGTAGAGATGAATAGAGGCTGGGGATGGGAGGTTGACTATTTCCACTTGCAATTATGCAAGGAGGGCGGAGGGTACAATTTTTTAATGTTTTTAAATCTAAAGTACTTTGTGCTACATTTTATATGAATGAAAAGTGATGTTCAAATAATGGTGATTGATTGAATATTACGCTATGTGCGTTACTACATTACATTTATACTTACAGCTGGGGCAGGGCGATATGGCCTTTTATTAATATTTCGATATTTTTAGACCATGTCACGATACACAATATATATCTCGATATTTTACCTTAGCCTTGAATGAACACTTGATGCATATAATCACAGCAGTATGATTCTATGTGTCTAAATTAAAACATTCTTGTTCATACTGCATTAATATATTCTCATTTTAAACTTTCATGAAATCACAACTAAGTCAACTGACCAAAACTGTATTTATTGAACAGTTATTAAGCAGTAGCACAAACATTCATGTCATTTCCACAACAGAAATTGCAAGATTGTCAGAGACATTTTAAAACAAGCTATGAGTGCACTTTTGTGCATGATGTCACCTAGATGACATATCAAAACAACACTAAATTAAAGTTCACTTTTTGTACAGAACGCCACTGCAATGGTTTAAAACAAATATAGTGCACTTTTGTGCATGATGTTACACAAGATATTTCCATAACTGCCAAACAAAAATGAGCTGCATAATAGGGAATCAAATAGTGTATGTCCTTCGCTATGTGGTAGGTTTCTGCGGACATTATCTTCTTCTGTTGTTGACTATATTGTTTCATACGGTGTTGATCTGGAAATGGTTGCTTGGGCATTTTGTGGGTGTGGCACCGGCCGAGATGTTGTCATGCAAAGTTTCAAGCGCTCTTCATTCTCCAGCGGGTGACTTTTGAAATGATGCTACACATTAGCATTGCTGTTACTTTTTGTAGCAACGCTTTTGCCACATACGTGACATATTACGGTTTTCTGTTAAACATCTTCCCACTTGAAGCCAAACCACCGCCAGACGATGGACCCTGTGCTGTTTTTCTTGGGAATTAATTATTCCTTAATTTTTTTACTGGATTGGCACCTTCTCCCTCTCGTATTTCCACTCGCACCGCACCGTTAGCATCACCGCTAACCTTACCCATGCTGCTACCTCTCTGCTCCGCGACAGCACGTGCAACAGTATGTGACGTACGTAAGAAGGTGCGCTTGTTTTATGTCTCTGTGACAAGTCGAGACAATAAAGAGTGAGAAAAGCCTGCAGTGTAATGCCCGCAGCTAAAAGCAACTGCGTGAGAACTTATACTTGAATACTCACGATAGTCATTTTCTATATCGCACAGAGTCAAACCCGCGATATTAATAATAATAATAATAATGATGGATTAGATTTATATCGTGCTTTTCTATTGTTATATACTCAAAGCGCTCACAGAGAAGTGAGAACCCATCATTCATTCACACCCGGTGGTGGTAAGCTACATCTGTAGCCACAGCTGCCCTGGGGTAGACTGACGGAAGCGTGGCTGCCAGTTTGCGCCTACGGCTCCTCCGACCACCACCAATCATTCATTCATTCACCAGTGTGAGCGGCACCGAGGGCAAAGGGTGAAGTGTCCTGCCCAAGGACACAATGGGAGCGACTTTGATGTCAATAGGTGGGGAGGCGAACCTGCAATCCTCAGGTTTCTGGCACGGCCGCTCTACCCACTACGCTATGCCGCCCGAATATACTCGAATATATTGAGTATACTCGATATATTCGGTCTTAAATTTATATTAAATGTATATATCGAGTATATTCGATATATCGCCCAGTCCTACTTAGCGCATGTAAATAAAATGCTGTTGGAGGTTTTTGGATAATTTTTAGAGGACTTAATAGACGGAATAGATGGAATCCCCATTACCTGCATTGTTAGCAGCCTCTTGCTAGGGTTTTTTTTCCAATTTAGAATGCACAATAAAGAGAGACTTGTGTTCTTGTCTGCTATTGTGATTGTGAATAAAAGGAAAATTTCCAAAACACGCGCAGTTCCCCTTTAAAAAGGACACCTACAGTATATATTAAGACAAGCTGAAAACAGTATCATTTTGGCCATTTGTTTACTCAACTGTGCCACTTTTAACCCTGAAAACACAGCTCGTTGACGTGAACGTTTTAAATGCGTCTGAAAAGCCTAAGTCAAACCATTTAAAAAAAAAAAAAAAAGTAAGGGTTGCCTTTCCATGTAATTGCTGAAAAGGTCTACAATTGATTGATTGATTGATTGTAAGCATTTACAATTTAAGTGTTGACTGAGATAATATTTTGTTTGATGAAAACACAAAATTTTACCTGACCTTGTGGACGTAATTTGGTGGGTGGGACAGGGGGGACATGTCCCTTTTACTTTTAAAAAAAGCATTTTTTCATGCTTTTTAACATCCAAAGATAATGTTACATTATTCAATGGGGCAAAACGGCTGCTCAGGCTGAAGCTTGTCTCTTTAGAGACTGCCCACAATCTCATTGATTGGGGCTGCCATTCTTGCCAACTTAACAATGATTGCAGCAGTTGACTAATCATCGGTCGGTTGCAAGATAAAATCAAGTTTGCCTCCATACGGCAACATGAATCCCAAATAAATAAGGTAAAAATTTTAGACAAGAGGAGTCTAGTGCTCCACTTAAAGGTAGTCGTCTAGTTTAGCAAAACTTGCGCTATGGGTATAGGAAGTCAAATTGCAGTGCACATTTTTGCAATTCCTGATAGCGCAAACGCTTAAGTATTAGTCTTTTGTTCCAGCAAACATGGTTTGATTCGCAGCCAGGACATACAAGATAATCATTAAACTGAATTATAACACAATCTTGAAAAAACAAAGTGAAGTTATCAATTTCATTCATTTAATTTCACATTTCATACAAAAATGTATTATTGTTTGTCATTCATATTACTCCAAAAAATGCATCCCTTTAAACCTTGACTTTTTCAAATCACGGCCCTTGTACGCAAGCCAGTTGTGTGTTCCCCACTTTTGAAATGTTGGTTATAAAGTCAATATTGAACGTGTCCAATTTTAAACTCAAATAAGTGTAGTTGGTTTACTTCTTGTTTTTGAGCCTGAAAATGCAAACTACTCAAAATGCTCAGTTTTGATCAGCACTCTCTTATTTGCCTCTGCCAAAGACGTTATTGTTTTTATCTTTGTTTGGTATCAGCTTAACTAAACAAACTTCTCAATCAATTTGTATGAAACTTCTGATACTTTTCTCTGGGAGAACCCACTAAGTTTTGCTGCAGTTCTGATTTTCATTTCACTTTAGCTTGCACAGCAAAATATATATACATATTTTTTTCCTGAGTGAATAATGCATATTCATGCATAATTCACTTAAATAAATTAATGCATTTGCTGGAGGTGGGTATGTATAAAGGTTTACAGTTTAGTATTGCGCCAAATGAAGTTTGCTAACACATAGTGAATGTCTGGGCTCTGCTGAGTGCAATTCTAGTTTTATCTTGATTAGCTTCAGACTGAAAAAAACAGGAGCTGAATTTGGGCATTTTGTGGCGGCGGGGGGAGCTCACCTAACATCAAACAATTTAATTATGATGACTACACTGATGCTACAAGACTCATTATCCTCAGAATGTTTCTCGATTTAATTAGATTGGTGATTGCTTCAGAGACAATCTTGTTTCCATGTAGACTCTTTTGAAAGATGAAACTTCATCAGTGGCCCCCATCATTTCCTCTTAATGCAAACATGCAAACTCCTCTGCAGAAATGTGAGTGATGGACATTTAAGACCGTTTGTGCACCACCACCGCAGAGCTCACCATCATTAAATATGATTAACATTTTATTACTGTCTCGTTTTCACCTCCTCGCCTTCAGTGCTTTGGGAAAAGGTTTATGAGACTTGAGCCTCTACTAACAGCTGTCATAAAGATCAAATTAATCATTAGTCCATGTGTGTGTTTCCGACTGATATTGTCCTCCTCAACTTTTGGGATGTCTCCATTGAGCGACCCTTGCAAGAGATTATAAAATCTCACCCTCTTTGGTCCCATTAAAGACGATCTAACAGTTTCTGTCGGTCAGCATTAAGATACAGCATTACGATTGATTGGGCTTAAGTAAAAACTCAGTGAGAATATTGCAACCTTGAAAAAAAGCTTTGTAGCCATCAGCCTGTGTGAAAAGGTGAAGAAATTGTGTCCGCCTGCCACTCTGTAGTATGGGAAAGCTTTGCGCAACGAACATCAGTCTTAGAGGATGCTGAATATTTGAGGCCGTTGTTTGCTCACCGGAAGATGAACTGTCTCCCAACCTCCCCAGGAGAATGAAAGCGAGGTCCCAGAAAGGACGCACACCAAATGAATGCATACAAAATAGGCTATAAATATAATGCATTTGCATTGACTTAGTCTCTTCACCTAGTGCTCAGACAGCAATAAAATTGCTAAGACACAAGGCTGTTTGATGTCTTATAAAAAAGTTTTCATCTCAGTTAGTCACCTTTTGACCTTTTTAAAGCCGAATGGATTTAATAAAGAATGAATGCAAACAACATGAATTTGTTTAAACAGTTCTATTTTCATTATGTTTCTTGAAAATGTCCAAGCTTTTGTATTGAGTTTCTATCCTCTAGCAAGAATTTTGAAAGCTGGTCATTTTTTTTTTTAAATGCCAAGGCTGTGTGTTTTAAGAGGAAGAATTGAACTGTTTGACGTTGAATCTTTCAACAACCTTCTGTAAAGTTCCATCCATGGTCTTTGTCAACTCAGCCTCCAAGGACTACAAAGCGCAACGTTTGCTTAAGAATGTGCACTCTCTTCTAAAGATGATTCTCTATTTGATGGGCTTCAGTCAGACTTAGATCAGCTTTGTTGCTTTCCAGACTGGGTTAACCTTAAAGAAACGGAGTTAAGTGATTAAGGAGTGCTTCAAATTATTTATGTATACTTATATGACCTGGGAGTAACACGAGGCACTAACCATTAGCCATGTTCATCAAGTCTTCTTGAAATTTTTTTACAGATTTAGTACGGTTTGGTTCGGTTCAGTTTGGAATAGTACAGTTTATAAATCATAGAGGTCAAAACGGCTCCAATAAGGCTGACAAAGTGTGTGTCTTGCGGCATTTTGTACCATTGTACCAATGCTAAGCGTTGCAACTGTTAGTTTGGCACTTAAAAGTGCTATGATTCAAATTGGGTGTTTTGTCATCCTATCCATGTGAAATGCGGACCATCCAGAACTGAACCCCTTGTGTGGAAAGAAGTGTAGCTAGAATCAAACATATCAGTCAATTATTTTACTCAAAGGGGTGCATGAAAAAATTGACCGTTAATGGTGTGCAAGTGATTGCTACTGGTTGAGTTTGTGCTTGTTCATACTTACTTAGGCTGTGATAGCTAATAGGTTACCTTCTTGGTGCCAAGATGGCTAATCTCCTGCACCATATGTCAGTGGTTGGTCAAGCACAGAGGCAGTACAGCCAAAGGACAGAACTATGCAGGACTGCGAATCTCATTTCGCATCCTGATGCAACATGATGTGATTGTTGGATTGGATTAATAGCAGCGGTTGCTGTTTTTTGTCAGCACTATTTTAGTTGAGGTGGTTGACCGCCACTATGTTGCATAACAGCAAAACTTACCGATACCTGCTCATGTTCCAGGAGACAACAGCGACCTCAAGGAGGGAAGAACCAGAGCCCACACCTGTCTCCGCAACATCAACGAGATCAAACCCAACAGCAGTCACCGAACCCAACAGAAGCAGGAGACAATAGAAACAATGGCTCTGTGCGTTCTCCTCGCCAGTATCAAGGAGGACACGGGCAACGTCAAGGAGGAACCTCGCACGGATACAGCCAGAACAGACGTTGGCACTCCAATCAGAAAGGCCACGGACAGCAAAACGTGTCAATTTCTGATAAAGGAGTACCACCGAGAGCAACCAAAGACACGACAGAGAATGTAAAAGTGGGTAACAAGCAGATCCGACAGATGGAGGAGCTTCGAGACTGCAAGAGTCCCCGTGACTCACCCAGATCTGAGTCAGCGCTTGACACAAACGCTTCCTCAGATCTGACAGGCAAAAATTCTCCCAGCCCATGGGGGACCAGTACGTCAAGCAAGGGGCAGTCCATAGAGCCCCGGATCAGCTTGCTTCAGTCGTCAAAGGAGAGGCTGAGGAGGAGACTGAAGGACAAGGTACCGAAAAGCTGCTTACTTCTGATGTTCACGATTAAGCCAATCAAGATTAATTTGTGTGTGTATACACACCCTACTTTTATCACAGGTATACCCACCATTCTTTTAGTCATTTAGCCACTTAGTTTTGACTCAACTGGTGAGTAAGTCAGCTTTTTCTGCTGCCCGGCGGCTTGAAGGTAACAGCATGAGACTCCTCTGCAGGCACCAAAGTGAGAATTCACAAGCATTAATCCTCAGTGACGCCTTTGAGTCAGTCAGAGCAAGAGCCTTCCTTCAGCAGGTAGTTGAGTGAATTTATCTTAAATCTGAGATCCTTTTTAAAACATCTGCTTTTATAAGGATGATAATGTTTAATTTTCATTGAGAAGCACCACATTTACATTTATGGACTTAATACCAGTAATTGTTTGGCCCAAAATATTAAAATGTCTTAATTGTAAGTTTAATAGTTTTATATTTTAGCAAGACAATGTCTCCAGACATTGTTCCCTCGCCACTTTGCGGTTCGCTTACTGCGGTCTCAGTGCATCGCAAGTTGAAAAGGTACCATTGAATATATTAAGATTTGAATACCCATTTAAATTTTGTAAGAAGGGTTTTAGGTGCATAGGAAGGTTTTACAAGGCTATGGGAAAGCTATAAGGCTTCTAAAGATTTTAAATGCATTTGGCATTTATAAAAATCATAAAATAAATAGAATCTCTACTTTGCGGAAAGTCATAAATCACAGGGGTGATGGGAACGTAACCCAAGCCAATAATCAAGCATGGCAAAAAAATCAACAAAAGAAAGTACTCCTCAGAAGCAAACAGTCGAGACAGATCCCTGACACAATGAATCTTATTGAAAAAATGTGTTTAATACGTTATGTTTATCTTCCCACATAAATCGCATACATTAAACAGATCAATAAGATAATCTAACATAAATTCTATTGGTCATGGCTCAAGTCATTGATTGGTTTGTGTTGTTGCCATAAACCTGCTGCCTATCTGAAGGATGAGCTTCTTCAAATAATATATGCTATTGTAATTTTCTTTTATTAAAGACTTTCATGTTGCCCACAACTAACATGTCTTCTCCCTAAGGAGGAGGCGCTCACAGAAGCATCCGGCTCACAGAGCATGGACCGCCTGGTCAAGCTACTCAACAGCATGAGGAGGAACAGCAGTGGCGTGGAGGAGCAGCTGGCCTCCTTCATGGAGGAGGCGCAGAACTCGGCACAGTCGGAGGAGACCTTGTCTCAAGTGGTCAGCGCCATCTACAGCAAGGCCGTCTCGGACCGGAGCTTCGCCACCACTGCCGCGAAGCTTTGCGACAAGATGGCGCTGTTCATGGTGGAGGGCACCAAGTTTAGGTCGCTGCTTCTCAACATGTTCCAGGTAATCTTTATTTTTGCAATGTAGTGTTTGGGTTTTGGGTTTGAGGCAACTTAACACAATTATTACCATTCTGACAGAAATATGAGAAGGTTTTTTTTATTCCTCCTAGAAAATAATCAGAAAAAGACAGGTAGGTGGGTCGTCTTCTATTTGGGGTGTAGAGATTTTAGACGGACAAACCAACAGTTGCCGCCAAATGACTTGCACCAGAGCGAGTCAGAGCTTTTCTTCCGTTCAGTCACACACAACAGTGACATGGAGAAATGCAGCCTCGACATAAAAACGTGTCTCAAAGTTTGGGCAAATTAGTAGACAACAGAGGCATTTTCAATGCTAATTTCAGATCATAATCATGATCGTGAAGGAGAGTCAATAAACATTGCATACAATGATGTCATCTTTTTTAGTACACTCTACCAATTATTTCACCAATGCTGAAAACATATTTAAAAAAATATTTACTCTATTATTTTTACGTTAAAAACTCCTCAAAACCGGTCTTGAAAAATAGGGCCATCTTTTACTTTGTCAACACTGTAATTTATTAACCCATTATCACGGACTGTTATGGAATCTCAAATAAAAATGGGCAAAAAACATAATAAATCAATCGTGTTGCTGTTAAATCTGATCCAATGTGAGTGAAATAGGGTGTGTGTCAAGGGTGTCCAAACTTTAAAAAATATTGCGTGGGTATGTTGGTGTTATGTTGGCCTTAGTTTACCTGGTCAAAACCAGAAGAGTGCAGAATGTTATTTTTGCCGCATAGTCAAAAGTTAACGGCCTCTAGGCAAACATACGGCAGCTTTAAATATTCCTGAACTAAAATACCTTTTTGATCTCAGGGAACAAAATGTCAACACCACAGTTGTTTACATATTGATTTTGCAAGTCAGACTTTAAATCTTTAACAGAAGTCCTGTTCTTCGTGTTTTGACTGCATCCTCTTTGATTTCATCAGCTTCTTCCTCACTTTACTTTCTTGGTGTAAGTAAATTTTTAGAACTGCTATCCCTCAGCCTTCATTTATAACAGCTAACATCTCCGCTGTTGTAAAGCATCCTCTCAAGCATTCCCTGGTGGCTTCCCGGCCCTCATGAGCTCCGTTTGCTGATAGTCCCCCTCACCCTCCGATCCGACAGCCTCTCCTCACCCGTGATGCCAAGGGCCACTGCCTCAATACACCCAGGCCCCTTCTTCATGCCATCAGCGCTCCCCTACTGCTCTCTTCTTTCGGTCCGGCGATTCAGACAACTCACCCAAAGCGGGATAGTCTCTCCAAGTGGTCAACCAGGACGAACACGTCCATGCTGTCTTCACGTTACATTTAGAAGGTCCAAACTCTAACCTGCCAGCTGCCACGCCAAGTCACTTTCACTCACATCTACTCTTTTTTTTTTTTTTTTGTGCCTCTAGCTCTCTGATGAGTTCTTTCCTTTGCCATGAAAGCTCATGATTTCCATTTGACTCAGTGTGTCATTTTGATTAAGCAAAGCTTAAAGCATTTAAAGCATAATGGTGTGTATTGTTTGGCTGCAACCAGGTGATATGCTATTGAGTTGATATTAACCAGTTTGCTACCTTTTGCTTGTAGACAACCTGAATTATTTCTGGAAGTGAAAAGCAGTGGCGGTCAACCAAGCCAAGATGGTTGTTGTGCAGCGAACTCTCTTGAGTACACAAGGGGTCTAGATCTTCCTACAAAAAGCAGATACAAGCAGACAATCTAATTATGCAATGGTACATCCCTATACTTTTTAAAACCAAGATTTGTTGTTTGATCTGAAGGATTATCCGTCGGTGGAATTCCCAGACATATCGAAATATCTGGTGCTCCAGACTTTATTCTACATGACAAAACAGACGAAAACTTGGAAAAGCATGGATGCCTACAACATCTTTGCGTGTGGCTGTGTTAAGAAAATTGGTATCAAGATATATCATGTGTCGTTTTTGCTCAAATAAGATTGCATTTTATGATTTACCTTTGCTTCTACAGCCATGTTTATTGCCTTGTTGTTGCACGTGCGGTTTACAAGTACGTATATTTCTCCCCGTCTTTATCAAAAAATATATCTCAACATTGTGTTTGTGCTTAAAGCTTCATTGATGATTGATGCCTTTGGTAAAAGCTTAATTATTTTTAGGTTTTGCTCTTTTTTTCTTTTTTTTTTTTTTAGAGTGGCCAAGTTGATGGTTTACCAAACACTCATAGCAAAAATGCATTTTAAAAACTGTGAGCAAAATAGAATACAAATATCAAGATAATACTTGACTGGGAAATACTACACGTTAAAAGTATATCAAACAAACTTCTAACGAAGTGATCATTGCAAACTCGTACGTTCTTCAACTCTATCTTCGACTGGAGCGCATGCCACTTTTCCCCTTGTCTTTCATAAAATCTTGCACTCTTCCGCCCTCCTTGATTATATCTCAAGGAACTCTGAAGAGGCGTTTATCCTATTCACAATTAGAACGGTTCCAACATCCTAAAACAAGGCAAGCATTGGGCATTTTTCTTCGAGGAAGGCTAAATGGCGCCTCATATCTGTTGAGAACAGACACTGGCTTGCCCAGCACGCATATTTAATAGCTGGACGTGATGTAATGTAAATCCAAGCAATAGAAGTTCATTACATCAGCTGAAATGGCTTAACTACACCCCTCGTATTTAGAAAGGATTTTTATTACAGCATATCTTCCCAAGGGACAATGCTATAGAAATGTAATTTGGGATATATTTACGATTTGTCAGTCTCTAGCTTGTTTAGCAGTTTAGAACATGTACATGACATGTCACACAGCCGCTATTGCCTGAATAGTTGCCTACTCAAGTAAGTAGCATCATGTTCTGGGGCTGCACAAGTGCTGCCGGCACTACAAAGCTGCGGTTCATTCAGGGAAACATTTCGGACATAATTTGGATCTTTTGAGAAGGTTTGATAAAATGGTTACTAAAATGTGAGGAATGTCCTCAGGGGTGCCGTATAGCGGGAAAAGTTAGGACAATAAAAATGAAAAAAAGGGATTGTGGTAACAGCTGCCCAGATGAACGTCAGGCTGTGAGATTTATTTATTTTTTACATGGGGCCCAGAATTCCTAACTGTTGCGCTGCTGGTTGGCTATACAGTAGTCGTTCAGTATGGGAAATGTATTACAACATCAGGATTGCATTGAAAAATGTGCATTATGATAGGAGGCAATGGTTTCAAAAAGGGCATCGGAGTGTGACTGTAATAAAATAAAAACACAAGACTACACACTCAGTGTATAATTTGACTTTTTCCCATTTATAATGACCCTGAAATTTGAGGGAATAATGCGATTTAAAAGTAGAACATGTAGCAGAATTTCAGCCTATTAAATTTTAGGCAAAACAATTTATTATTACAAAAAAGAAATTGCTTAAAAATGACTGTTTTGAGTATCAAAATGTCTCAATGTGTGTATAAGTTTGAAAGTATTTGAAGTGTTTGAAGCTCGCACCTCCAAGCTAGAATATGGTGAATTTTTGTATTTAAATTTTTTTACTTTGAGCTGAGGTACTCGATAGTTGCTCCCTCCTGCCTGCAAGAATAAAGTCGTAGTTCTTTGCCCTATAAACATGCTACTTCAAAAAGAATCAGTACTTTATTTAATTGTATTTCCCTGCCCTCCTCACTCCCAGGGATCTCCCTTTTTTTGTACATGACATTTTCATGTTGCGCCTCAAAACGCTGTAAATGTCACATGCGGGTTCATGATGCCCTTTGTTAATGATGTTGTTTCAAGACTCCCTGTGTCTCAATATGGAGGCAATTATTGTGTGACCACTCGGCTCATTAGCAGCGAAGCACATCAATTGTTGGCTGCGATGTAATATGTAATGTGACTTGCTGCCCTTGAGAGCATGGCTATGGAGGAGGCAAGATGAGCATTTGGCCTTTTCTTTTTTTCTACTCATCGTCTTTGTCTGCCACTTCGGCTTAGTTGAGACCGATATAACACTTTGCAGAACGTGTGCAGGTTGTTAGTTAAAAAATGTCAAGGTGGGCAACGAGGCTGCCTGTTAATAAAGTTTTCTTTTGACTCACATTGCAACATCTGCACGCTCGCACGTCAGGCATTAATCCCTATTAACGTGACATTTTCCGTTCACCTGTTTTTGATTTGCATGAGAAATTTATGAATTTTGTTAAATGTTCTTCAACTGCTTTTTAGTTTAAAGCACTCTGAAGGACCAAAGGTTAATGCGTGCGCCACTGACAAAAACTCAAATCAGAGATATTAACAGAGGTTAGCGGCTCTGGCAAGAATGACAGTTTATCTTTGCGACTGACAAATGTAGCATTTTTAACATTCACCTACCACAGATTAATCTGTATATTTTCTCTTTTTCTCTCCTCCACCTCCATCACATACCCACAGAGGGACTTTGCCCGCCGCGAGGAGATCCAGAAGTCGGACGTGGAGATGTGGTTGGGTTTCATCACTTTCCTGTGTGAGGTGTTTGGAACAATGATGAGCAGTTCCGGGCAGCCATTCCGGGTACTCGTCTGTCCCATCTATACCTGCCTACGAGAGGTATGTGTTGTTATTGTCAGAGTGAATTGAAAGGGTATTTTCTTATTATGCGTGTACGTTTTAAAATAATAATACTAGGGCTGTCAAATGATAATTTTTTTTAGTCAGATTTTTCACCTTTTGGAATTTGGATTAATCGTGATCAATCATACTCGCTTAAAGGGAAACTGCACTTTTTCTGGAATTTTGCCTATCGTTCACAACCATCATACAAGGGTTATTATAAAACGGATTCTTTTTTTTTAATGCATTCTAACTTGAAATTAAACGTAAATAAAAATCTGCTCCTCTGTTCTGCCCATAAAACCCAATAAAAAAACCTTCAAAAGGCAACAACAATAATCGCAACAACAATAATCTATTTACATTTCATAACTTGAATGTTAACCAAGTATTAGTTACAATGCTATTATAAGCGCTAACAAAGACAAACTATTTGTAGAGAGGCCGTTATCACAAGCTTGTGTGACAATGTTGATATGATCGACTGATCAACTGCTTCCTTGTTTCTTTGCACGTCAAACTATATTGTCGATCATAAATCGTGCCTCAGAGCACCTGAATAGTAGAAGGACAAGGACATATTCCGACAAGTTGGTGCTCTTTGACATCCAATTTTGAGTGGCAATAACGGCACGAAAAGACGCTTGGTTCCATCCCTTTTTTCTTCACGAGGATTACGAAGCATTTTTCATGTAAACGGGAATACATCAACATCCAAGCAGTTGGCATCCTAATGACAGCAGACATTTTACAGTAAGTGATGTTTTTTTTATGTTTGTTGGCTCTCATGATGTCTGCAGTGAGCAGTAATGAAATGAATGATAAATGGGTTGTACTTGTATAGCGCTTTTCTACCTTCAAGGTACTCAAAGCGCTTACTTCCACATTTACCCATTCACACACACATTTACACACTGATGGAGGGAGCTGCCATGCAAGGCGCTAACCAGCACCCATCAGGAGCAAGGGTGAAGTGTCTTGCTCAGGACACAACGGACGTGACGAGGTTGGTACTAGGTGGGGATTGAACCAGGGTTGCGCACGGCCACTATTCCACTCCGCCACGCCGTCCCATGTGATGGGATGTCCCAATCAGTGATGTTAAAAAATAAGGGGAACATCTTGATGCATTATTTAAATTTAATTTAATTTAAATGTTATTATAATGTGCTCGTTACTACATTACATGTATACTTACGTCATATATATAAACACTTAATGTTTTTTTAAGGGAGAGCGGCTTTCATAGGCTCCATTGTAAGCGGACTTTTGATCGCATTTATTTAATCTTTGAAGGCATTACAAAAAAAATACATCTTTCGTTATGTCTTTCATAATTATTAGGGAGGCATTTCGGGCACGTACGACCGGTAAGAGGACACTGGGAAGACCCAGGACACGTTGGGAAGACTGTGTCTCCCGGCTGGACAAAGTGGCTGGGGAGTCGGAAGTCTGGGCTTCCCTGCTTAGGCTGCTGCCCCCGCGACCCGACCTTTGATAAGCGGAAGAAGATGGATGAATGGATTCATTCCACGATCAGGATCGAGACATTTTTAGTTAACATGTTGGTTATTTTCTTATTCTAATATTTTAGCTAGATTAAATTTCAAAAAAGCCTCAAAAATATTATTTTAAAGAGCAACATTGACTGTCATCGTCAATCGTAGATATTAGTCATACTTTCTGCCCTCAATTTAACACTGGTCCATGTCTTTTGGTGCATGTGGCATTCACATTTGAGCTCGGATAAACCGAACAATACTAGAATTCACCTGCATCTTTCAGGCTGTCCCAGTCCACTTATTTAGTGCGGATGATCGTGTTCATGTACAAGCGGAGCAAACACACCAAAGTTGCTTTCAACCGAACCGAGCTACTGCGAGCACACCCATGCATTTCAACACCAATATGTGCACCTCTTTGACTCTCCATCACCTCTTGAGGACCGAAATGGTACTGCGTTTTTGTAATGAGAGCAGAGCACTCAGCTTAGAGGTAAATTGCAACCACACAAGTTCAGTTTCCGTTTTTTGCGTGCAGACGCTGTCTCGACACGAGACACCGCCGCGGCTTTCGTTCGCGGTACAAGCCGTCTGAGTGTGTGCATTCCTTCCAGGAAAGTGCACGACCCAGGTTTCGCTCTCATCAGCAGGCCACACTGTCTGACACGTACTCTTCTTGGTATCCATGGAAACCATATAAGGTCGTCACCGCAGACCAACGGCTGTACAGAAGTGGTTAGTGACATATGGGGTATTGAAAGGAGGAAGCGGAGGAAAGGGGCAGGGAGGAGAATAGGTGAGAGGAAGCTGTGAGAGCCGCGGTCAAGTTGACAGTTACTGCGCAGGAAGTTTGTCAATTGCGTGACAGGTAGACAACAAACCAAAATTTGTTTTAATGTGCAGCATGAATTGCAAGAAGCCATTCGCTACAGTACGCAACCTGTGATGGAGCACATGTAGAGGTTGTCATGACACTCTTTGGAGGCTCTTCAAGCATGGCAGACCGCGGGTGTGAACTTGTGGTATTATGATTTAAATGTATGCACAAGCAAAATCCCCTTCTTCTTTCAGCCTATTAATGCTTGAGGTTAGGCTACACCTGTTTAAATGTGTGTGTAACTTTATATGTGTATATTAGTGGCTGCATTTACCAGAAATTACTTACAGTTCAACAAAGATTGTATTATTAATATTTTAAAAAACATTTCCACCCATTGCCCTTAAAGGGGAACTGCATGTTTGTTTTATTAATTTTGCCTATCATTCACAATCCTTATGTAAGACAAGTACATATACGTTTTTTCTTTTTTTTTAAATGCATTCTAACTAGTAAATAAATGCAATCAAAAGTCAGCTTACCATGGAGCCTAAGGGAGACGCTCTCTTTTGCCTATATAGCCTTTAAAAAAAATCCAACCACGTACATTAAAGGCATACTGAAATTAGATTTTCTTATTTAAACGGGGATAGCAGGTCCATTCCATGTGTCATACTTGATCATTTCGCGATATTGCCATATGTTTGCTGAAAGGATTTAGTAGAAAACATCCACGATAAAGTTTGCAACTTTTGGTCGCTAATAAAAAAGCCTTGCCTGTACCGGAAGTAGCAGACGATGTGCGCGTGACATCACATCCTCACATTGTTTACAATCATGACCACCAGCAGCGAGAGCGATTCGGACCGAGAAAGCGACGATTTCCCCATTAATTTGAGCGAGGATGAAAGATTTGTGGATGAGGATAGTGAGAGTGAAGGACTAGGAAAAAAAAAAAAAGACAGGGCAGTGGGAGCGATTCAGATGTTATTAGACACATTTACTAGGATAATTCTGGAAAATCCCTTATCTGCTTGTTGTGTTACTAGTGTTGTAGTGAGATTATACTGTCGTACCTGAAAGTCGGAGAGGTGTGGCCACGGGTGTGGTGACCGCCAGTGTCTCTGAGGGAAGCCACGAAGGAGGCAAGAGAGTCGCAGCTGCCTCTTTGACATGTTTACGGTAAGAGCCGACTTATTACCACTATTTTCTCACCGAAACCTGCCGGTTGACAGGTGGTCGGGAACCATGTTCGCTTGACCGCTCTGTTCCATCGTAAAGCTTCATCTTCGGGAATGTAAACAACAAAACACCGGCTGTGTTTGTTTGGCTAAAGGCAGCTGCAATACTCCGCTTCCCACCTACATCTTTCTTCTTTGACATCTCCATTATTAACTGAACAAATTGCAAAAGATTCAACAACACAGATGTCTAGAATACTGTGTAATTATGCGATTAAAGCAGACTACTTATAACTGGGATCGGGCTGGAAAAAAATGTCCTCTACAATCCGAGACGTCATGCGCACACGTCATCATACCGACATTTTCAACAGGATACTATGCGTGAAATTTAAACTTGCAATTTAGTAAACTAAAAAGGGCGTATTGGCATGTGTTGCAATGTTAAGATTTCATCATTGATATATAAACTATCAGACTGCGTGGTCAGTAATAGTGGGTTTCAGTAGGCCTTTAAAGTCTTATATACATGATGTAAGTATATATGTAATGTAGTAGTAGGCACATTTATAATAACAAGCAAGTTTTACATATTTTGATCATTTTAAGCGTACAGCGGATTAATTTTACTATCGCTATTTCAACAACATCACTAATTACTGCTCACGACAGCCTTCATCAGAGTCACCAAATATAATAAAACACCACTTACTGTACAATGTCTCCTTTCTCTGGGATTTTGATTACCAGGATGTTGATATATTCCCCTTGAGATGAAGAATGACTCATAATCCTCACAAAGGAAAGGGGGTTGGAACCAAGCATCTTTTCGCGTCTTTCTCGCTATCTCCAGGTCTAAATTGGATGTCAAAGTGTACCAACTTGTTTGGATTACAAACTCATCCTTTTACAGTAAAGGGGAGAGACATTATTTATGATCTCGAATAAACTTCCACAAACTTTTACGCGAGAAAGTAGCTCACCAGCTGTTGTCAACATAACCACACACGCATATGCCGTCATTTGAAAGTGGTTCAAAATGTGTGTTTTGGGGTGACATTAAAGGCAGTCATGCAGTTGTAGCTTTCAGAATAAACTCCAACAGCTGGGTTGGGTGTCTCTAATAGCAGTATGTGTATTTTCTTAGTTACAACATGCAGTTTTCCATTTCACGTGACTATGCATTAACTTATAGGCAGAACTAGCAGACATATTAATTAGATGGAGTATTTACTATTAGCTTTGCATTCAAGCACACAGTCCTTTCCTATAGTTGCTGCAGCTCCTGAGGGAAATATCAGCTTATTGGCCACTTAAATGCTCCACTCTGGCTACCAGCCAGGTCACAAAACACACAACCATTTAGTGCAGGTGCTCTGCGCGAACTTTGGTGAAGCTTTTTCATTAGCATCAACACCTGTGGAAGGTGCTACTGGGAGCAATGTGAATGAGTAACAGTGGGTATAAATTATTTTTCCTGTACAAATTGCATGCATGCTAGGAAACAACATCTCCGAAGTAAATGACATCTTTAAAACTTGGACAAGGACCATAAAAAGTAGCAAGTAGTAGTTCTTTTTTAGGGCATGGCATTAGTGTCAATGCATGACTTTAAGCTGTTTTTGCACTATCAAGTTATACGAAGTTCCAAAACAAGCAGATGAGGCCTAAGAATTTATTTGGTGTTCCTGCTAATGTTTTAATACAGTACTTAAGTTGAATAATACTTTAATACGTTCTCTGCCAAAGCGCAAATACTGTACATTTTTCCTGAGAGCATAAAAGGAAAACACATTATGTTTGGCTCTGAATTATTCATCACCATATTCCAGCTAAAACATTGTACAGAAAAAATTCATTTTGCATAAATAGCTTTGATTAATTGATATCTAGCTGAAGTTAATGTAGGCGAGATGAAAAAAGCCCCAACAACAAAGCAGGATAGAATGTTTAGGAACACAGAAGAAGCATATCCTGTTGCAGGAAACATGTATCTGCAGATAGGCTCATCTTTTATTGAACCCAGTGATGTACTTTTTTGGCCCGCGAAGCTCCTGGTGTGTCCAAGCAGACCACAGAAAGCACACACATGCGCCTGGCTAAGGGGCTAAGTTACTTTTTAGCAATCAAAATCGTGTTGGTTTGAATCCTATGCCGTTATTATCCTTAAGGACTGGTACTGAATCCAGTTCTTTTTTTGGCACCGATCTACTCCCTCCTGTCCTACCACTCACCGAACCCTTATAAAATCCGACGGGACCATCTCACGGTACCTGGGTTGCGCGTGACGTTGCGCCTTTTGTCGACTCAGTTGGTTCTCTGCACTTAGCCACTTATTAGGTCAACTGCACTTTAAAAAAAAATGTTGCCTATTGTTCACAATCATCATGAAAGACAGAAGGGTTTGTTTTTTTTGCTTCCTAACATGTAAAGTTGTCTCGTTCTAGGTAGCTAACAATACAGCTAAGCGGAGCAATCTATTCTACCTCTAAATCACATTGAAAATGCATTTTAAAACCGTCACCAATACTTAATTGATGTTCCGTAACCTGTATAATCACCAAACTGCATTGTTATTGTAAGAACGAACGATGAGGAACTCTTTCTATCACATACTGACATGCTACAGTATTAGCCCTAAATGCTAACTACGGCAAGAAATAGGCCAGCTTGTATGTCAGCAAAAAAGTTTGTAATGCACAACACAATGCGATAAGACATCAATCTGTCCTGACTGAAAAACATGAACAATCATATCACATTATCTGTAAAGTATTAGCCCGCATTTCATACTTTGTTTGTACACAGCCACCCAGACAGTACATGCTGTTTGTCATGATACACGTATATGAAGTGTGCCTCCAGGGGCTTTTGAAAATACCTGGTATTGGTATGGACAAGAAAAAACATCCAGCAAATACATGACAAAGAAGTAAAACTAAAGTGAATATTGGAGTTTCTTTTGAGCACTGAAGAGATCTTCAAGTACCCATCCATCCATCAATTTTCTACCGCTTGTCCCTTTCGGAAACAAAATATGGTGGTTGTACAAGCGGTAGAAAATGGATGATTGGAAGGATGTTAGAGATGTCCTGATCTTGATCATGGGGCCGATATTTGCCTTTCTCCACTGGTGAGCGATCGGCTGATGAGATGCAGAGCCCAACCGATCTTTACCGCAGCTATGTCCCAGGGCGATATATCAATTTTATCGATATATTTGAGTTTTTTTCCGCGGACATTTAAAAAATTAAACAATTTTTTTCTCTTGCTCTGGCAGAATATTTGTTAGTTAAAGTGCTGTCTCTCCAGTTTGAAGTGGGTGGAGAAGGGGCTGGGTGGGTGTAAGGAACAGTGTAATTTGGCCTGTCGCCACCATCACGTCTCCATCTGTGGTGAAGCAGGCCGGCTTCGTCGCGTGAAGAAGCCTACAATTTTTGGTTGTGTTTTCCGCAATATACAATATTTTTTCCGTTAAGTAAAAACCAAACACAAAACAGTGCTAGTTACCTGAGATACTAAGTATTTACTTATTTTGACTTAGTAAATATTGACAAAATAAAGACAAAGTCAAATTAATGACTGACTGTAAATAAGCGTTTGCAATAAGCGTTTGAAAAAAAGAGTTAGAAGTGGGGCCACATGCTGACATATGCTCAACTCATCATGCTTAATTTGATACAGCATTTAGGAAACATATAGTTGATTTTTATTATGTAAATGCCATACAAAACTTTTTTTAGCAGACAATTTTAAAAATTTAAGAATCTATTTTTTTCCTCCTCTTGCTCTGGCATACTTTTTGCCCCTCAGGAACTTCCGTACCTTGCGCAGTCCCCTTACGTCATTAGCGGCTCACATAGATGAACATTACTAATGGTAGCGCTAACGAGAGCGAGACATTTGTTCCCCAAAAAAGAAAAGTGTTGTCAGTACTTTGGCTTTGCGGCAACAAGCGTGGAACAATTGACTGCACACTGCAAAGTTTGTTTCAAAAAGGCCAACCAACCAACTTAAACCAAAGCCTCTAGCCGAGTGTGAGAAATACAACTCTTTACGAGGTGAATGAGACGCTACAACAAACTACAGGCTAAAAATCACCTTACTATGGTATAATCATTTACACCAGGTATATATAATGATGCCATGTATGATGAGAAAGAATCACAATGTGTAGAGCGATCATGAAAAAAGTCGCTTTTCAAAAAGAACACACAATATATACGTCACACATAATTTTATATCCTTTTCTTTTTACATAATAGTCGAAAAAAGAGTAGGAAGAAGCAAATATGTGTGAAAGAAAAAGACTGTGTTTACTTTATCCATTTACTGAAACAAACTATAGTCCTCTCAATGTTTTACTCTTTTGGATGCAATGCGAAATACTACATTTTTATTTACAGAAGTATGTTATTCAAGACAGAAGGTTGCACTTTATTGATCTCAATGTCAGAGATTTTTTATTTGCATGCTACGTGCAAAGCCACATTTTTGTTAACAGAAATATTCTATTCAAGCAGAAGTATTGCTTCCCAAGGGAAGCTCTTAATTCATTTCTTTGAAAGGATACACATTTAGATCTGGTCTAAAAACAACATTATTTCAATCTGATTTTTGCTTGGAGTAAGATGCAGTGTATGCAATTTCATTTCAAACTACTAGTTTTTGATTAAATAAAAGAAAAAATGTTTTTGAATTATCTCTGTCATTTGTATTCAATGGTTCCTTTAAAAAGTAGGGGAAAAATTCGTATATCAAATTTTTTGTGAAAAAACCTGGGATTTTATTTTTAGGCCATATCGCCCAGGCCTCGCTTCAAACATGAGACATGTAGTCTATCCCCAGTGCAAAGCCTCTTCTAATATACTAATCCTCACTACCTTGGCGTAAAATAAACTGTTTCTTCCAAGTAGTCGTATCACTGGAGTACGAGAGGAAAAGGAATGGCTGAACCTGCAACACACACACCAAGCAGGACCACACAAGAAACTATCCTCTAAAATTTCAATGTAAATTAGGGATGATCCATCCAGATGTTGGTGCTATCAATATCTAGTATAATGTCAGTACCGTATTTTTCGGATTATAAGTCGCAGTTTTTTTCAAAGTTTGGCCAGGGGTGCGACTTATACTCTGGAGCGACTTATGTGTGAAATTATTGACACAATACCATATAATATCAAATAATATTATTTATCCCATTCACGTAAGACAGTGGTTCTCAACCTTTTTTCAGTGATGTACCCCCTGAGAAAATTGTTTTAATTCAATTCCCCCCTAATCAAAACAAAGCATTTTTGGTTGAAAAAAAGAGATAAAGAAGTAAAATACAGCACTATGTCATCAGTTTCTGATTTATTAAATTGTATAACAGTGCAAAATATTGCTCATTTGTAGTTGTCTTTCTTGAACTATTTGGAAAAAAGATATAGAAGGGGATTGTAATAGAGATCCATCTGGATTCATGAACTTAATTCTAAACATTTCTTCACAAAAAAAGAAATCTTTAACATCAATATTTATGGAACATGTCCACAAAAAAATATAGCTGTCAAAACTGAATATTGCATTGTTGCATTTCTTTTCACAGTTTATGAACTTACATTCATATTTTGTTGAAATATTATTCAATAAATATATTTATCAAGGATTTTTTAAATGTTGCTATTTTTAGAATATTTTAAAATAATCTCGCATACTCCTTGGCATACCTTCAAGTACCCCCAGGGGTACGTGTACCCCCATTTGAGAACCACTGACGTAAGAGACTAGGCATATATGTGGAGTTGGCAGAGTTGTTTAGAAGCGACAGCGATTAGGAGTCACAGATTGTTTGGTAAACGTATAGCATGTTCTATTTGTTGTGGTTATTTGAATGACTCTTACCATAATATGTTATGTTAACATACCAGGCATGTTCTCAGTTGGTTATTTATGCATCATATAACGTACACTTATTCAGCCTGTTGTTCACTATTCTTTATTTATTTTAAATTGCCTTTCAAATGTCTATTCTTGGTGTTGGATTTTATCAAATAAATTTCCCCCAAAAATGCAACTTATATATGTTTTTTTCCTTATTTATCATGAATTTTCGGCCGGAGCGACTTATAATCCGAACATCACGGTAAAAGAGTGATAATGATGCTTTTCAATCGATATTTTCTTTTTCTTGTTTTTATTAGAAAATTACGTTTTGGTCATTATTGTGTACAACCTCAAGCAGTAAGTCTCTGGATACCGGAAGGCTTTGAGGGCAAAACCCAAATGATTGAAATGGGAGCCAATAGTAGTTTCAGTTTGTGTTTATTGTGCACTGGCCAACTTTTGGAACATAAGTTGCATTCAATACCACAAATGTAATACATAATCTGATAGACAACGATAGATAAATACTTGCTGCTTATTTGAGTGTGAGCGCCCTCTGGGCAGCCACCTATGAATGAATGAATGAAATAAGTTTATTTCGGTCATATAATCAATCAAATCAATCAACCATTTTGTGTGATCAGTTTTACAGTACATGTTATATGTATCCAATTATGCACATTTACACACGAAAGGAAAGAAAAAGAATGACCAAAAAAGGAATAGGCTGAAGCCAAAGCTTATATTTGCCTATCCTATACCTTCACTGAAGATTAGATTGCCTGGAACGTCAACGTTAAAAAAAAAAAAAAATCAATGGGATGAAAGTAATTGTTACTATATTTT